>NW_027441287.1:0-138000 GCF_949628215.1 Phalacrocorax aristotelis | reverse complement strand
ACAGTTCCCTCCCAGTACATCCCAGTACATCCTAGTAGATCCTAGGACATTTCAAATCCCTGCCAGTTCCACCCGGTACAACCCAGTACAAGCCTGTACATCCTAGTTCCTCCACGGTACATCCCAGGGCATCCCCGCACATTTTAGTGCCTCCCAGTACGTCCCAGGTCCCTCCCAGTACTGGGAGGGAACTGGGACGTACTGGGAGGGAACTGGGACGTACTGGGAGGGAACTGGGACGTACTGGGAGGGAACTGGGACGTACTCGGAGGGAACTGGGACGTACTGGGAGGGAACTGGGATGTACTGGGATGTAATGGGACGGAACTGGGATGTATTGGGAGGCACTGGGAAAGAAGTGGTAGTGAACCGGGAGGGAATTGGGATGTACGGGGATGAACTGGTAGGAAACTGGGATGTACTGGCATGGAACGGGGATGTATTGGGATGTACAGGAACGGAACTGGAATGTACAGCGATGTATTGGCATGTACTGGCAGCGAGCTGGGATTTACTGGGATGTACTGGGAGGAAACTGGGATATACTGGGAGGCACTGGGAGGGAAGTGGGTGTCAACTGGGACATTCCAGTTTCCTCCCAGTACATCCCAGTTCCCTACCAGTGCATCCCAGTACATCCCAGATCCCTCCCAGTACATCCCAGATCCCTCCCAGTCTGTCCCAGTACATCCCAGTTCCCTCACAGTACATCCCAGTTCACACACAGTTCACACACAGTTCACTCCCAGTTCCATTCCAGTACAGCCCAGTACATGCCACTTTCCTCCAAGTAAATCCCAGTTCTCTCCCACTACATCCAAGTTCCCTCCCACTTCCCGATAAGTACATCCCAGTACTTCACAGTTCACTCCCAGTACATCCCAGTTCCCCCTCGGTACATAACAATTCCCTCCCAGTACACCCCGGTACATCCCAGTTCCCACCCAGTACATCCTACTACATCCCAGTTCCCTCCCAGTACCTCCCAGTTCCCTCTAAGTACATCCCAGTACATCCCAGTTCCCTCCCAGTACATCCCAGTTCCCTCTAAGTACATCCCAGTACTTCACAGTTCCCTCCCAGTTCACTCCCAGTTCCCTCCCAGTACATCCCAGTTCCCTCTAAGTACATCCCAATACTTCATAGTTCCCTCCCAGCACGTCCCAGTACGTCCCGGTTCCCCTCAGTACATAACACTTCCCTCCCAGTACATACCAGTACATCCCAGTGTCCTCACAGTACATCCCAGTTCCCTCCCAGTACATCCCAGTTCCCTCCCAGTACATCCCAGTTCCCTCCCAGTACATCCCAGTTCCCTCCCAGTTCACTCCCAGTACACAACAGTTCCCTCCCAGTACATCCCAGTACATCCTAGTAGATCCTAGGACATTTCAAATCCCTGCCAGTTCCACCCGGTACAACCCAGTACAAGCCTGTACATCCTAGTTCCTCCACGGTACATCCCAGGGCATCCCCGCACATTTTAGTGCCTCCCAGTACGTCCCAGGTCCCTCCCAGTACTGGGAGGGAACTGGGACGTACTGGGAGGGAACTGGGACGTACTGGGAGGGAACTGGGATGTACTGGGATGTAATGGGACGGAACTGGGATGTATTGGGAGGCACTGGGAAAGAAGTGGTAGTGAACCGGGAGGGAATTGGGATGTACGGGGATGAACTGGTAGGAAACTGGGATGTACTGGCATGGAACGGGGATGTATTGGGATGTACAGGAACGGAACTGGAATGTACAGCGATGTATTGGCATGTACTGGCAGCGAGGCTCGGGCACCGCCAGGCCTCCAGGCGTCCCGAGGGGCTGCCGGCCACCGCAGGGGATGGCTGCCGGCGGCCGGACCGCCGCGGCGCTCCCCGCCCAGCTCCAAGCAGGCTCCGCCGGCCGCGGGCTTCCCACGCCGGGCCGCAGAGGGGCCCCGGCACCGCACAGGGACGCCTCGCGACCCGGCCGCCACACGCACCGGCCCTTCGGCCTCCACACGCACCGCTCCCGCCTCCGCTCCGACGCGCCGCGCACGCGCCACCGGAAGCCCGAGCCCCGCGGGGCGGCCCTTAAAGGGCGGCCGGAAGGAACGGCCCCCACCGGCCCCGCCACCGCGCCCAGCCGGTGAGCGCCAGCGCCCCCTGCTGGCCGGGCCGCGCTCAGCTCGCGAGGGCGCCGAGGGCCGGGCGGGGCGGGACGCGCCGGCTCGGGGCCAGCGCCTTCTCGGGGCGAGCGGGAAACCCCTGCGGGCCCCGGTCACGGCCGGGCACAGCCGCGCGCCCTCCGAGAGCTGCTGAACGCGGCTGCCGCTCGTGACACATACCGAGCCGTCTGCGACGGGAGCGGGCAGAGGAGGAAGGGGCCGGCGGCCGCGGCGCCCTGGCCCCAGGCGGGGGGGGGGGGCTGGGGCCCGGGGGGCCGCCCCCCTCCTCACAGTTCCCTCACAGTTCCCCCACAGTTCCCTCACAGTTCCCTCACAGTTCCCCCCATGGACGGAACCGGGACCTACTGTGAGGCACTGGGAAAGAAGTGGGAGGAAGCCGGGACAGACCAATATAGCCCAGTATGGACTAGACCAATATAGCCCAGTATGGACTAGACCAATATAGCCCAGTATGGACTGGAGGGAACTGCGAGGGAACCGCGAGAGAACCCCACAGAACAAACCATGGGGCACGAGAAGGCAGAGAATTAAGAATTAGGGACAGGGAGCCAGAAAAAAAAAAAGAAAAAAACCAAAGGGAGACAGAGAGCAAAAGGAATCGCAATGCGTACGGAGAGAAGAGAGAAACAATTCTAGCATAGGGTCACGCGGGAGCCAGGGACAGCAAGATGGAGAAAGGACAGAAGCTACAGGCTACAGGGCAGAGAGGGAAGAATTAATGAATAGACACAGAGAGCTGGGCAGAAAGAGATGGAGAAAGGCTAAAGATCACACGGCCTACAGGGAAGAGAGAAGAGAGGCAGGAATTTTAAAAACAGGGGCAAGAAGCCAGAGAGAGGGAGAGAGAAGCAACAATAAAATGGGGACAAGCCACAGGGCAGCGAGGAGGGAATCAATGAATAAGAACACGAGACCAAAGAGAACACAATGTAGAATGGAAAAAAGGAACAGCGGCCTACAGGGAAGGAGGAATTAAAGATCAGGGACTGGGAGGCAGACAGAGACACATGAAGAAACAAGTGAAAAAAAAGAAAAAAACAAACCAACAGCAATGGGCTACAAAGACAGAGAGGGAGGAAATGAGGAAATAAAACGTCGCAGCAAGGAGCTGGACAGAGAGAGATGAGGACAAACAAATAGCACGGGTCCACGTGACAGAGAACGTGGAATTAGAACACAGAGAGAGGGAGCCGGACAGAGAGAGAGGCCGAGAGAAACATCTAGACAGGCTACAGCGGGCAGAGGCAGGAATTAAAACCTAGGGACAGGGAGCTGGACAGAGAGAGATGGAGGTCACAGGGAACAGCGGTGGCTGCAGGAAGAACAGGAATTCATGAATAGGGCAAGGGAGCTGGACAGAGAAGAACTCAGAAAGGCAAGAACAGTAGCAGGGTACAGAGCAGAGAAGACGAATTAAAAAGCACGGGGGGAGCGTTGAGGCAGACAGAGAGAGATTAAGAAAAAAGTCACGGGCTACGTGGCAAAGCAGGAGGAATTCAGAAACGAGGATGGGAACCAAGGGAGAGTGTGCTGGTGAAGGATAACGGGCATTAAAAGTGAGGGACGGGGAGCTGGGAAAAGCGAGGCAGAGAAAAACAGAATCACAGAGAGAATCACACAAAGCCAAAAAAGAAGAAACTGAACAACAGGAACAGGTGTAACCAAAGCGATGAAATCAACCAACCAGAGACGGTGTTCCATTACGGGAACATGGAGCGTACCAATCAGCGCACCTGTCGATCTGCATTTTAGTCCCTAGGCGATCGTTAATGTCAGCAGAACAACAGACAACATGCTTCTGTCAGAAAAGGATGACAAAACGCGGTTTCGCTTAGCGGACTGAGAAAACTAGCCAAGACTGCCAAGAGTAAGAGCCGAGAAGCTAAAAGGTAATTCCGGCAGGGGGAGATCGCGACCACCGACTCACAGACCACCACCGACCCAAGTAACACCACCTACTCAGAAGAGAACAACGGAAGAGGACAACCGAGCCTGCGCAGTGATTGACATACGGAACGAGCAAGTTTGTACCCATCGCTAGACAAGACAATAATGACTATGTATGAGTATGTAAAATTTTCATCTACAAATTGTACAGGAAAGGTGCGTGAGGTACGCACGCCAGGAGGAGCGATCCCCCGTGCATCCGGCGCCGTGAATATAGAATGCCTGCTCTTTAATACTAAATTGGTGTTGAGGAGTCGTTTCCGATTTTAACGCGTTTTTCGGTAACAGTTTTGGCACCCCAGGTGGGAACCTGCTTTTGAATCTCGACGGATCCGTGGGATCGTGGGACCTGCAGCCGGCCCCGAGGAATTCTCCGGGAGAGCTTCCGATCCCCGGGCCAGAGAATTCTGAGCAAGATCCCCTGGATTGAGGTAAACAAGGCATTCTTTGAAGAAGAAACTTAGGTAGAATAATACGTGGGGTTAGTTTCCCACATAGGATAGGATAGCGGGTTTGAGTCCCACAGGCCTGCCCGTAAGGCGCGGCGAAAGCCACGCAGGGTCGGGGCCAAGAGGTGCCTCGGTTGGTAAGTCTCTGCTAGGCGAAAGCCTGTGGAGCGGGACCCGAGGGTAGGGGAGTCTTCAACAGGGGGTTGAAGTCTCCAGGGATATCTAGCAGGGGGCTACAGATCCCAGTGGCAGATTTCCAGTGAGACCTCTAACGGGGGTTGGAGTCCCTCTGACTAGTATTTGTGATAGTGCACTATCACAACTACTAGTCGACTGGGAGACGGGAGCATTACTGAGTAGGAAACCTATCCCACAGAGAACACCTTTGCGATGTATTTTGAAGCACTGGAAAGACGTCGGGGGCGGTGACCCACTAACTCGGAAACCATTAATTGAATATTGCAATCATTGGTGGCCAACGTATCAATTGGAAGGTGGGCACAAATGGCCAGAACACGAGACATTGCAATATCGTACCATCTTGCAATTAATGTTGTTTTGTAAAAAGGGAAGGCAAACGGGAAGAAGTGGCATATGTTGATTTGTTCTTTACACCGTGGAATCATCCCGAGCAGCAGAAACAGCGTGAGGTATGTCCACAAGATTCTACGGCAATGTTTCTGAAAAGAGGAAAACGTGGTGAGAACTTGAAAGAGTGTTGCTCTACTTGTGATACTGGATACTTCGCTTGATGAAACTGACAAGAAAATAGTATGGAATACAGCCAGAAGGCAGGTGCAGGGAGCACATGCTAACAGGAATTTACAGAGAACAATGAATAAGAATTTTCCATCTACAAATCCCGAGTGGGACCCTAATCAGCCAGGACCCAGGGGAATGTTGACTAGATGTCAGAGAGAGATTTTATTTGGAGTAAGACAAGCAATGCCAAAAGCAATAAATTGGTCAAAATTTATGAAGTGAGACAAGAATTAAGTGAGTCCCCTTCAGCCTTTATGGAAAGACTGAAGGTGACCACCAGAAAATATACTCATTTGAACCCAGAAAAACCAGAAAAAGCAATTCAGCTGGTCTCTATATTCATAAGACAATCAGCCCCAGATGGGGGCGGGGGGAGAGAAAACAACCTTCAGAAACTAGAACAACCTGAATCCAGAGATCTGGGTTAAATGCTTGAAGTAGCTTGGCATGAAGGAGACCAGGGGAATCAACCCTAGCTGAACACCTGGTTACACTGAAGCTACGGAATGAAGAAATAGAATTTTTGGTAGATACGGGAGCCACTTATTTGGTATTGAATACACGTGAAGAGAAATTTGATCATAAATCAGTAGATGTTGCTAGCGCAACAGGGCAAAGAAAAATTAGCCCCTCTCAGAGCCATTAAAGTTTAAATTGGAGAAGCAATGGGCAACTCACCAGTTTCTGCATATGCCTGAATGTCCACTGCCTCTGTTATGACGAGATCTATTAGGTCAATTAGATGCTCAAGTAACTTTTAAAGATGGAGAGATTAAATCACTAATACCAGAATCAAAAGCCACAGAGGCGAGAGCGTTTATGTTACAGGATTCCTCCAGGGAGGAACGGGTTCCCGAGGAAGTGGAAAACGTAGTAATTCCTTTGGTTTGAGCGAGCGGAGCTCCGGAGCAATCTAAGTGGGCAGAGCCGGTAAAAGTAACCTTAAAGCCTGGAGCCAAGCCCGTAAGACAAAAACAATACCCTATTAAGCGAGAGGCTCGAAAAGGATTACAGAAGTTAATTATAAAATTTTTCAGAATATGAGCTTTTAGTGGAATGTGAATCAGAATATAGTACTCCTGTGTCGCCAGTAAAGAAATCTAGAGGCAAAGAGTATTAGCTAGTTCACGATTTAAGGGCTATAAATCAGGTGGTCCAAGATATACATCCGGTAGTAGCTAATCCATACGCTTTACTGACCTCTTTTAAAGGAGGAGCATAAACGGTTTACTGTACTAGATTTGAAGGACGCCTTCTTTTGCATACCTCCAGGCATAAAAAGTCAAAGCCTATTTGCTTTGGAATGGGAAAGCCCCACCACAGAATGAAAGACACAGCTACCATGGACCGTACTTCCACAAGGATTTAAAAATAGTCCTACGATACTTGAGACTCAGCTGGCAAAAAAAAATTAGAGATATAGAAAAAACAGAACCCAGGGAGAGGCATCTTGTTACAGAATGCGGATGACATTCTGATAGCGGCACAAAGTAAAGAAAAATGTTTTGAAATTTTTAAATTTTCTCGGCCAAGGAAGATGCGGAGTTTCCAGAAACAAAACCCAAATAGGAAAAGAAGCAGCCATTTATTTAGGATTTGAAATATCTCAAAGACAAAGACAATTAGAAAGTGAAAAGAAAGAAACTATTTGTCAAATTCCCGAACCTAGCAGCCCGAAGGAACTGAGAGCTTTTCTGAAAACAATGAAATAGCATCAGCTCTGGATTCTGAACTATAGACTGTATGTAAAACCATTATTTGAGGCATTGAAAGACTCAAAAGGATAAATATTTAACCTGGACGCCCGGATGCCAAACGGCATTCAAAGAACTGAAAAGAGCCTCGATGATGGCCCCTGCATTAGGCCTACCTGATTTCGCTAAACCTTTTCAGTTGTTTGTCCACGAAAGACAACATTTAGCCCTTGGAGTGCTGACACAGCGACTGGGAACCTGGAAGAGACCTGTGGGCTACTTCTCCAAACAACTCGACCACGCGAGTAAAAGATGGCCTAGGTGTTTACGGGCAGCAGCAACAACAGCGCTGCCGATCCGGGAAGCCCCAAAGTTAACAATGGGACAGAAGATGACAGTATATGTCCCGCACATAGCGGTGACTGTTTTAGAACAAAAGGGGGGTCGTTGGCTATCCCTTAGCAGAATGTTGAAATATCAAGTTGTTCTGTTAGAACAAGACGATGTGGAATCGAAGACTACTGCTATACTGAATCCTGCTATGTTTTTAACAACAGAAAACCTTACGGACAATTTAGAACACGATCGCTTGCTAACTATTGAACAAGTCTATTCCAGCAGACCAGACCTGAGACACAAACCTCTGGGAAAATCCTGATCTGGAGTTGTTTACAGATGGAAGAAGCTCTGGGCGAGAAGAGAAGCGAATGGCTGGATATGCTGTCGTTATCGCCGCCGAGGGAATGGAGTCAGGGGTGCTGCCTGCAAACACCTCAGCACAGAAAGCAGTATTGGTAGCATTGAAGCGAGCTCTGCGAATGGCAGAAGGACAAAGGATAAATATCTAGACTGATTCCAAACGTGCATTTGGTGTGATCCACGATCATGGAGCTATTGGGAAGGAGAAAGGACTGCCATCAGCCCAAGAATCATCAATACAGCATAAAGAAGAAATTCTCCAACTTCCGGAAGACGTGCAGAAACCAAAAGAAGTGGCGGTAAAGCGTTGCAAAGCTCATCAATTTGGCCAGACGGCTGTAAACATAAGCAAACGACTGACCGATAAAGCTGCAAAGAGGACTGCAGAGCAAGGTATCCTTGCACTAGTACCAGTAAAACAGATCAGAATTCCAAAGTTGAAACAGAGATATAATAAATTGGATGAGCAATTAGCAGAACAATTGGAAGCATCACAAAACACAGAGAGATGGTAGGTAACACCAGAAAAACAAGTAATAACAACAACCACCCCACAAGTTATGACAGAACTTGCAAAAGAAAACCATGAGCAAACACATTAGGCTGTAGGCGCTACGGTTTTGAGTTTAAAAACATCTGTAGCGTGTGTAGGCACAACAAGAATAGTTAAACCCATAGTAGCTAAGTGTCCAATCTGTCCTAGAAATAATCCCCTGAACCAAAGGAAACAACCTTTAGGAGTAACAAAACAAAAAATTCTCCCGGAAATTATTAGCAAATTAAGTTCTCTGAGTTACCCAGACAAAATAGATATAGCAGTATTTGTCAGTGCTGATTGACAAATTTTCTAGATGGCCAGAAGCTTTCTCGTGCTGCACCGACAAAGCTAGAGTAGTAGTTAAAACGTTGCTGAAAGAAATAATACCAAGATTTAGAGTGCCAACGGGAACGTCCTCTGATAGAGCACCACATTTTTTTGCAGAGGTACTTCAACAAATTAATAAAATTTTGGGTAGAAAATGGGACCTGCATACACCCTGGAGACCACAATCAAGTGAAAAATTTCAGAACATGAAGCAAACACTAAACTGACATAGTGGAATGTTATTGATCTAGGATGGAAGTATTGAGAAAATTATTATTTCAGAACTTCCAAACAGGGGAAATGTAACCAAAGTGATGAAATCAACCAGAGACAGTGTTCCATTACGGGAACATGGAGCGTACCAATCAGCGCACCTGTCGATCTGCATTTTAGTCCGTAGGCGATCATTAATGCGAACAGAACAACAGACAACGTGCTTCTGTCAGAAAAGGATGAAAAAACGCTGTTTCGCTTAGCGGACTGAGAAAACTAGCCAAGACTGCCAAGAGTAAGAGCCGAGAAGCTAAAAGGTAATTCCGGCAGGGGGAGATCGCGACCACCGACTCACAGACCACCACCGACCCAAGTAACAGAAGAGAACAACGGAAGAGGACAACCGAGCCTGCGCAGCGATTTACATACGGAACGAGCAAGTTTGTACCAATCAGCAGACAGGACAATAATGAATATGTATGAATACGTAAAACATTGATCTACAAATTGTACGGGAAAGGTGCGTGAGGTACGCACGCCAGGAGGAGCGATCCCCCGTGCATCCGGCGCCGCGAATAAAGAATGCCTGCTCTTTAATACTAAATTGGTGTTGAGGAGTCGTTTCCGATTTTAACGCGTTTTTCGGTAACACAGGGAGTCAGATCAAGAGAGCCAGAGAACAACAAAACACCGACAGGCTACAGGACAGAGCAGGAGGAATAAAAAAAAAAAAAAAAACGGAGCCAGAGCCAGGCAGAGAGAGGCGGAGAAAGAAAAAGGAGCCACAGGCTACAGGACAGAGAGAGGGAGGACTGAAAAGACGGGGAGGCAGGGAGACACTCAGAGCGAGATGGAGAAAGAAGGTGCGGGGGGGGGCGCAAAAAAAAAAAGTAAATTTTGCAGCAGGTAAGGAAAGAGAGGGGGCCGGGGGAGAGACAGGGAGGGCCCAGGACGCACAAGAGAGGCAACGGGGCCCCAGTGGCCCAGGACTCACCGCGACTCTCGCTCTCAGCGCTGCTGGCACAATTTAGCCGTTCAGATGCTTCTTTCCCCTCCTCTCCTCCCTGCCTCTTCTGCAGCTCCAGACTCTAGGCCGTCCTCCACCTGAAGAGGATACGTGGGTGTCTTACAGCTCTTACCAGATGAGGCTTCCTAGGCACGTAGCCTAGCTCGCTCGTGCACTACACGCCCGTACCCAACTCCGGGTTACGCGTACAGACCCTACGGTGCACGTTGGTGGCCTGGCCCGCTGCGGGCTATGAAGGGGGATCCTTCCTCCCCCACCTGCATGGACAGGCTCTCTCTTGCCTGCGGCAGGAAGGCAGCTGGCAGCCAGAGCACCTTCAGTTTCTTCTTCTTTACCTTTCGTTGGCGTCTCCAGCTTCAGCTGAGGCAGCTCCTGTCCGCAGCCGGGAAGGGCTTTGTCTATCCCTTTTCGGCCCTGCGCTGCGAGGACGGCGAGGACGGGCAGAGAGAAGCCACGCGAGCCTGAGACGGCCACAGGCAACGGCATCCCCGGGGGAAGGACAGACAACCACGTCCTCAGCACGGTTTCTGGGAGAGGGAAAGAAGAAACAGTGACCGTCATTACCGTCGATCGACCCTGGCCAAAGCCTCTCCTTCCGCAGGGGCTTCTGGACACACCGCTCCCTCCCCACGCTACTGCTAAGGGCCCCTGCACCAAGGGGGAATCCAGTGCGCTTGAGGGACGGCTTGCTGCCTTCACGACAGGGCCTGGGGGCGGCCTAAGGCTATGCAGCACGCTTATGGGGAGGTGCCGGAGCTGGGGGCAGGCGCACGGGGCAAGGGGGGCCCGGGGAGGCTGAGCGGGACCTCCGGTGGGCCGGGGAGGCGGCCATCATCTGCGCCCTGGGCACGGGGAAAAGGTCATCGTCCTCCTCCTTTCCCTCTTCCCTTCTGTCAGCTCCCGGGGAACTCACCGCTTCTCGGGAAGCGGCCGCACCCGCAAGCCCCCAGTAATCAACACGAAGCCAACCCCAAAAATACACCTCGCGTACCGTACGCGCCACGGCCGCCCGGCACCCGAGCGCCGGAAGACCGCGCCTCCCGCCATGCCCGGCGAACCACGTGACAGGGCCGGCAGCCACTGCGCCAGGAATACAGCTCCCGGCATGCTCTGCGGCACAACCCGGCCGCCCGGCAGCCGCAAGGACTACAGCTCCCGGCATGCTCTGCGGCACAACCCGGCCGCCCGGCGGCCGGTTTGATGCGGAGCCACCCAGCATCCCTGCGAGCACAGCTGCAGGCGCAACAGCAGTTACGCAGCCACAACTAGGCACTAAACAAAGGCTTTCCAACACTGGAGGTCTAGAACAGGTAGACATTAGCACAGAAGCACAAGGGGCTCCGTCACCCTGCACAAATCTCCCCGTGCCTACATACGCACACGTTCAGAAGTTAGTTATCAGAAAACGCCCGACTCAGCCATTTGCCACAGTCACGAGACTCACGACATGATAACACGACATGACACACGAGGTGGGCTCAGAGTTTTAAGGCAAGAAATACCTCCCACGCCCCCCACCCGAGATCTTTCAGGGTCCACACCTGCCATCGCCCCGCACCAAACCTACCCGGCCAAAGGCTTTCAGGTGGCCCGAAACACTGTACACAGAAAATAACCAGGGACAGACCTGCATTGTTCGGAAGCGAACGATGCCCGACCGGGGCTCCTCTGCGGGGCACGGAGCCCCCCGGCCCCGCCCGGAGACACACACCCGCCCCCCGCGGCCCGAACTCACCCACCAGCGCTCTCCGGCCCCCGGACACGGCCGCGCTGCTCTCTCAGGCGGCTGCCGCAGGCGAGGCTCGGGCACCGCCAGGCCTCCAGGCGTCCCGAGGGGCTGCCGGCCACCGCAGGGGATGGCTGCCGGCGGCCGGACCGCCGCGGCGCTCCCCGCCCAGCTCCGAGCAGGCTCCGCCGGCCGCGGGCTTCCCACGCCGGGCCGCAGAGGGGCCCCGGCACCGCACAGGGACGCCTCGCGACCCGGCCGCCACACGCACCGGCCCTTCGGCCGCCACACGCACCGCTCCCGCCCCCGCTCCGACGCGCCGCGCACGCGCCACCGGAAGTCCGAGCCCCGCGGGGCGGCCCTTAAAGGGCGGCCGGAAGGAACGGCCCCCACCGGCCCCGCCACCGCGCCCAGCCGGTGAGCGCCAGCGCCCCCTGCTGGCCGGGCCGCGCTCAGCTCGCGAGGGCGCCGAGGGCCGGGCGGGGCGGGACGCGCCGGCTCGGGGCCAGCGCCTTCTCGGGGCGAGCGGGAAACCCCTGCGGGCCCCGGTCACGGCCGGGCACAGCCGCGCGCCCTCCGAGAGCTGCTGAACGCGGCTGCCGCTCGTGACACATACCGAGCCGTCTGCGACGGGAGCGGGCAGAGGAGGAAGGGGCCGGCGGCCGCGGGGCCCTGGCCCCAGGCGGGGGGGAGGGGCTGGGGCCCGGGGGGCCGCCCCCCTACTCACAGTTCCCTCACAGTTCCCTCACAGTTCCCTCACAGTTCCCTCACAGTTCCCCCCATGGACGGAACCGGGACCTACTGTGAGGCACTGGGAAAGAAGTGGGAGGAAGCCGGGACAGACCAATATAGCCCAGTATGGACTAGACCAATATAGCCCAGTATGGACTAGACCAATATAGCCCAGTATGGACTGGAGGGAACTGCGAGGGAACCGCGAGAGAACCCCACAGAACAAACCATGGGGCACGAGAAGGCAGAGAATTAAGAATTAGGGACAGGGAGCCAGAAAAAAAAAAAGAAAAAAACCAAAGGGAGACAGAGAGCAAAAGGAATCGCAATGCGTACGGAGAGAAGAGAGAAACAATTCTAGCATAGGGTCACGCGGGAGCCAGGGACAGCAAGATGGAGAAAGGACAGAAGCTACAGGCTACAGGGCAGAGAGGGAAGAATTAATGAATAGACACAGAGAGCTGGGCAGAAAGAGATGGAGAAAGGCTAAAGATCACACGGCCTACAGGGAAGAGAGAAGAGAGGCAGGAATTTTAAAAACAGGGGCAAGAAGCCAGAGAGAGGGAGAGAGAAGCAACAATAAAATGGGGACAAGCCACAGGGCAGCGAGGAGGGAATCAATGAATAAGAACACGAGACCAAAGAGAACACAATGTAGAATGGAAAAAAGGAACAGCGGCCTACAGGGAAGGAGGAATTAAAGATCAGGGACTGGGAGGCAGACAGAGACACATGAAGAAACAAGTGAAAAAAAAGAAAAAAACAAACCAACAGCAATGGGCTACAAAGACAGAGAGGGAGGAAATGAGGAAATAAAACGTCGCAGCAAGGAGCTGGACAGAGAGAGATGAGGACAAACAAATAGCACGGGTCCACGTGACAGAGAACGTGGAATTAGAACACAGAGAGAGGGAGCCGGACAGAGAGAGAGGCCGAGAGAAACATCTAGACAGGCTACAGCGGGCAGAGGCAGGAATTAAAACCTAGGGACAGGGAGCTGGACAGAGAGAGATGGAGGTCACAGGGAACAGCGGTGGCTGCAGGAAGAACAGGAATTCATGAATAGGGCAAGGGAGCTGGACAGAGAAGAACTCAGAAAGGCAAGAACAGTAGCAGGGTACAGAGCAGAGAAGACGAATTAAAAAGCACGGGGGGAGCGTTGAGGCAGACAGAGAGAGATTAAGAAAAAAGTCACGGGCTACGTGGCAAAGCAGGAGGAATTCAGAAACGAGGATGGGAACCAAGGGAGAGTGTGCTGGTGAAGGATAACGGGCATTAAAAGTGAGGGACGGGGAGCTGGGAAAAGCGAGGCAGAGAAAAACAGAATCACAGAGAGAATCACACAAAGCCAAAAAAGAAGAAACTGAACAACAGGAACAGGTGTAACCAAAGCGATGAAATCAACCAACCAGAGACGGTGTTCCATTACGGGAACATGGAGCGTACCAATCAGCGCACCTGTCGATCTGCATTTTAGTGCCTAGGCGATCGTTAATGTCAGCAGAACAACAGACAACATGCTTCTGTCAGAAAAGGATGACAAAACGCGGTTTCGCTTAGCGGACTGAGAAAACTAGCCAAGACTGCCAAGAGTAAGAGCCGAGAAGCTAAAAGGTAATTCCGGCAGGGGGAGATCGCGACCACCGACTCACAGACCACCACCGACCCAAGTAACACCACCTACTCAGAAGAGAACAACGGAAGAGGACAACCGAGCCTGCGCAGTGATTGACATACGGAACGAGCAAGTTTGTACCCATCGCTAGACAAGACAATAATGACTATGTATGAGTATGTAAAATTTTCATCTACAAATTGTACAGGAAAGGTGCGTGAGGTACGCACGCCAGGAGGAGCGATCCCCCGTGCATCCGGCGCCGTGAATATAGAATGCCTGCTCTTTAATACTAAATTGGTGTTGAGGAGTCGTTTCCGATTTTAACGCGTTTTTCGGTAACAGTTTTGGCACCCCAGGTGGGAACCTGCTTTTGAATCTCGACGGATCCGTGGGATCGTGGGACCTGCAGCCGGCCCCGAGGAATTCTCCGGGAGAGCTTCCGATCCCCGGGCCAGAGAATTCTGAGCAAGATCCCCTGGATTGAGGTAAACAAGGCATTCTTTGAAGAAGAAACTTAGGTAGAATAATACGTGGGGTTAGTTTCCCACATAGGATAGGATAGCGGGTTTGAGTCCCACAGGCCTGCCCGTAAGGCGCGGCGAAAGCCACGCAGGGTCGGGGCCAAGAGGTGCCTCGGTTGGTAAGTCTCTGCTAGGCGAAAGCCTGTGGAGCGGGACCCGAGGGTAGGGGAGTCTTCAACAGGGGGTTGAAGTCTCCAGGGATATCTAGCAGGGGGCTACAGATCCCAGTGGCAGATTTCCAGTGAGACCTCTAACGGGGGTTGGAGTCCCTCTGACTAGTATTTGTGATAGTGCACTATCACAACTACTAGTCGACTGGGAGACGGGAGCATTACTGAGTAGGAAACCTATCCCACAGAGAACACCTTTGCGATGTATTTTGAAGCACTGGAAAGACGTCGGGGGCGGTGACCCACTAACTCGGAAACCATTAATTGAATATTGCAATCATTGGTGGCCAACGTATCAATTGGAAGGTGGGCACAAATGGCCAGAACACGAGACATTGCAATATCGTACCATCTTGCAATTAATGTTGTTTTGTAAAAAGGGAAGGCAAACGGGAAGAAGTGGCATATGTTGATTTGTTCTTTACACCGTGGAATCATCCCGAGCAGCAGAAACAGCGTGAGGTATGTCCACAAGATTCTACGGCAATGTTTCTGAAAAGAGGAAAACGTGGTGAGAACTTGAAAGAGTGTTGCTCTACTTGTGATACTGGATACTTCGCTTGATGAAACTGACAAGAAAATAGTATGGAATACAGCCAGAAGGCAGGTGCAGGGAGCACATGCTAACGGGAATTTACAGAGAACAATGAATAAGAATTTTCCATCTACAAATCCCGAGTGGGACCCTAATCAGCCAGGACCCAGGGGAATGTTGACTAGATGTCAGAGAGAGATTTTATTTGGAGTAAGACAAGCAATGCCAAAAGCAATAAATTGGTCAAAATTTATGAAGTGAGACAAGAATTAAGTGAGTCCCCTTCAGCCTTTATGGAAAGACTGAAGGTGACCACCAGAAAATATACTCATTTGAACCCAGAAAAACCAGAAAAAGCAATTCAGCTGGTCTCTATATTCATAAGACAATCAGCCCCAGATGGGGGCGGGGGGAGAGAAAACAACCTTCAGAAACTAGAACAACCTGAATCCAGAGATCTGGGTTAAATGCTTGAAGTAGCTTGGCATGAAGGAGACCAGGGGAATCAACCCTAGCTGAACACCTGGTTACACTGAAGCTACGGAATGAAGAAATAGAATTTTTGGTAGATACGGGAGCCACTTATTTGGTATTGAATACACGTGAAGAGAAATTTGATCATAAATCAGTAGATGTTGCTAGCGCAACAGGGCAAAGAAAAATTAGCCCCTCTCAGAGCCATTAAAGTTTAAATTGGAGAAGCAATGGGCAACTCACCAGTTTCTGCATATGCCTGAATGTCCACTGCCTCTGTTATGACGAGATCTATTAGGTCAATTAGATGCTCAAGTAACTTTTAAAGATGGAGAGATTAAATCACTAATACCAGAATCAAAAGCCACAGAGGCGAGAGCGTTTATGTTACAGGATTCCTCCAGGGAGGAACGGGTTCCCGAGGAAGTGGAAAACGTAGTAATTCCTTTGGTTTGAGCGAGCGGAGCTCCGGAGCAATCTAAGTGGGCAGAGCCGGTAAAAGTAACCTTAAAGCCTGGAGCCAAGCCCGTAAGACAAAAACAATACCCTATTAAGCGAGAGGCTCGAAAAGGATTACAGAAGTTAATTATAAAATTTTTCAGAATATGAGCTTTTAGTGGAATGTGAATCAGAATATAGTACTCCTGTGTCGCCAGTAAAGAAATCTAGAGGCAAAGAGTATTAGCTAGTTCACGATTTAAGGGCTATAAATCAGGTGGTCCAAGATATACATCCGGTAGTAGCTAATCCATACGCTTTACTGACCTCTTTTAAAGGAGGAGCATAAACGGTTTACTGTACTAGATTTGAAGGACGCCTTCTTTTGCATACCTCCAGGCATAAAAAGTCAAAGCCTATTTGCTTTGGAATGGGAAAGCCCCACCACAGAATGAAAGACACAGCTACCATGGACCGTACTTCCACAAGGATTTAAAAATAGTCCTACGATACTTGAGACTCAGCTGGCAAAAAAAATTAGAGATATAGAAAAAAACAGAACCCAGGGAGAGGCATCTTGTTACAGAATGCGGATGACATTCTGATAGCGGCACAAAGTAAAGAAAAATGTTTTGAAATTTTTAAATTTTCTCGGCCAAGGAAGATGCGGAGTTTCCAGAAACAAAACCCAAATAGGAAAAGAAGCAGCCATTTATTTAGGATTTGAAATATCTCAAAGACAAAGACAATTAGAAAGTGAAAAGAAAGAAACTATTTGTCAAATTCCCGAACCTAGCAGCCCGAAGGAACTGAGAGCTTTTCTGAAAACAATGAAATAGCATCAGCTCTGGATTCTGAACTATAGACTGTATGTAAAACCATTATTTGAGGCATTGAAAGACTCAAAAGGATAAATATTTAACCTGGACGCCCGGATGCCAAACGGCATTCAAAGAACTGAAAAGAGCCTCGATGATGGCCCCTGCATTAGGCCTACCTGATTTCGCTAAACCTTTTGAGTTGTTTGTCCACGAAAGACAACATTTAGCCCTTGGAGTGCTGACACAGCGACTGGGAACCTGGAAGAGACCTGTGGGCTACTTCTCCAAACAACTCGACCACGCGAGTAAAAGATGGCCTAGGTGTTTACGGGCAGCAGCAACAACAGCGCTGCCGATCCGGGAAGCCCCAAAGTTAACAATGGGACAGAAGATGACAGTATATGTCCCGCACATAGCGGTGACTGTTTTAGAACAAAAGGGGGGTCGTTGGCTATCCCTTAGCAGAATGTTGAAATATCAAGTTGTTCTGTTAGAACAAGACGATGTGGAATCGAAGACTACTGCTATACTGAATCCTGCTATGTTTTTAACAACAGAAAACCTTACGGACAATTTAGAACACGATCGCTTGCTAACTATTGAACAAGTCTATTCCAGCAGACCAGACCTGAGACACAAACCTCTGGGAAAATCCTGATCTGGAGTTGTTTACAGATGGAAGAAGCTCTGGGCGAGAAGAGAAGCGAATGGCCGGATATGCTGTCGTTATCGCCGCCGAGGGAATGGAGTCAGGGGTGCTGCCTGCAAACACCTCAGCACAGAAAGCAGTATTGGTAGCATTGAAGCGAGCTCTGCGAATGGCAGAAGGACAAAGGATAAATATCTAGACTGATTCCAAACGTGCATTTGGTGTGATCCACGATCATGGAGCTATTGGGAAGGAGAAAGGACTGCCATCAGCCCAAGAATCATCAATACAGCATAAAGAAGAAATTCTCCAACTTCCGGAAGACGTGCAGAAACCAAAAGAAGTGGCGGTAAAGCGTTGCAAAGCTCATCAATTTGGCCAGACGGCTGTAAACATAAGCAAACGACTGACCGATAAAGCTGCAAAGAGGACTGCAGAGCAAGGTATCCTTGCACTAGTACCAGTAAAACAGATCAGAATTCCAAAGTTGAAACAGAGATATAATAAATTGGATGAGCAATTAGCAGAACAATTGGAAGCATCACAAAACACAGAGAGATGGTAGGTAACACCAGAAAAACAAGTAATAACAACAACCACCCCACAAGTTATGACAGAACTTGCAAAAGAAAACCATGAGCAAACACATTAGGCTGTAGGCGCTACGGTTTTGAGTTTAAAAACATCTGTAGCGTGTGTAGGCACAACAAGAATAGTTAAACCCATAGTAGCTAAGTGTCCAATCTGTCCTAGAAATAATCCCCTGAACCAAAGGAAACAACCTTTAGGAGTAACAAAACAAAAAATTCTCCCGGAAATTATTAGCAAATTAAGTTCTCTGAGTTACCCAGACAAAATAGATATAGCAGTATTTGTCAGTGCTGATTGACAAATTTTCTAGATGGCCAGAAGCTTTCTCGTGCTGCACCGACAAAGCTAGAGTAGTAGTTAAAACGTTGCTGAAGGAAATAATACCAAGATTTAGAGTGCCAACGGGAACGTCCTCTGATAGAGCACCACATTTTTTTGCAGAGGTACTTCAACAAATTAATAAAATTTTGGGTAGAAAATGGGACCTGCATACACCCTGGAGACCACAATCAAGTGAAAAATTTCAGAACATGAAGCAAACACTAAACTGACATAGTGGAATGTTATTGATCTAGGATGGAAGTATTGAGAAAATTATTATTTCAGAACTTCCAAACAGGGGAAATGTAACCAAAGTGATGAAATCAACCAGAGACAGTGTTCCATTACGGGAACATGGAGCGTACCAATCAGCGCACCTGTCGATCTGCATTTTAGTCCGTAGGCGATCATTAATGCGAACAGAACAACAGACAACGTGCTTCTGTCAGAAAAGGATGAAAAAACGCTGTTTCGCTTAGCGGACTGAGAAAACTAGCCAAGACTGCCAAGAGTAAGAGCCGAGAAGCTAAAAGGTAATTCCGGCAGGGGGAGATCGCGACCACCGACTCACAGACCACCACCGACCCAAGTAACAGAAGAGAACAACGGAAGAGGACAACCGAGCCTGCGCAGCGATTTACATACGGAACGAGCAAGTTTGTACCAATCAGCAGACAGGACAATAATGAATATGTATGAATACGTAAAACATTGATCTACAAATTGTACGGGAAAGGTGCGTGAGGTACGCACGCCAGGAGGAGCGATCCCCCGTGCATCCGGCGCCGCGAATAAAGAATGCCTGCTCTTTAATACTAAATTGGTGTTGAGGAGTCGTTTCCGATTTTAACGCGTTTTTCGGTAACACAGGGAGTCAGATCAAGAGAGCCAGAGAACAACAAAACACCGACAGGCTACAGGACAGAGCAGGAGGAATAAAAAAAAAAAAAAAAACGGAGCCAGAGCCAGGCAGAGAGAGGCGGAGAAAGAAAAAGGAGCCACAGGCTACAGGACAGAGAGAGGGAGGACTGAAAAGACGGGGAGGCAGGGAGACACTCAGAGCGAGATGGAGAAAGAAGGTGCGGGGGGGGGCGCAAAAAAAAAAAGTAAATTTTGCAGCAGGTAAGGAAAGAGAGGGGGCCGGGGGAGAGACAGGGAGGGCCCAGGACGCACAAGAGAGGCAACGGGGCCCCAGTGGCCCAGGACTCACCGCGACTCTCGCTCTCAGCGCTGCTGGCACAATTTAGCCGTTCAGATGCTTCTTTCCCCTCCTCTCCTCCCTGCCTCTTCTGCAGCTCCAGACTCTAGGCCGTCCTCCACCTGAAGAGAATACGTGGGTGTCTTACAGCTCTTACCAGATGAGGCTTCCTAGGCACGTAGCCTAGCTCGCTCGTGCACTACACGCCCGTACCCAACTCCGGGTTACGCGTACAGACCCTACGGTGCACGTTGGTGGCCTGGCCCGCTGCGGGCTATGAAGGGGGATCCTTCCTCCCCCACCTGCATGGACAGGCTCTCTCTTGCCTGCGGCAGGAAGGCAGCTGGCAGCCAGAGCACCTTCAGTTTCTTCTTCTTTACCTTTCGTTGGCGTCTCCAGCTTCAGCTGAGGCAGCTCCTGTCCGCAGCCGGGAAGGGCTTTGTCTATCCCTTTTCGGCCCTGCGCTGCGAGGACGGCGAGGACGGGCAGAGAGAAGCCACGCGAGCCTGAGACGGCCACAGGCAACGGCATCCCCGGGGGAAGGACAGACAACCACGTCCTCAGCACGGTTTCTGGGAGAGGGAAAGAAGAAACAGTGACCGTCATTACCGTCGATCGACCCTGGCCAAAGCCTCTCCTTCCGCAGGGGCTTCTGGACACACCGCTCCCTCCCCACGCTACTGCTAAGGGCCCCTGCACCAAGGGGGAATCCAGTGCGCTTGAGGGACGGCTTGCTGCCTTCACGACAGGGCCTGGGGGCGGCCTAAGGCTATGCAGCACGCTTATGGGGAGGTGCCGGAGCTGGGGGCAGGCGCACGGGGCAAGGGGGGCCCGGGGAGGCTGAGCGGGACCTCCGGTGGGCCGGGGAGGCGGCCATCATCTGCGCCCTGGGCACGGGGAAAAGGTCATCGTCCTCCTCCTTTCCCTCTTCCCTTCTGTCAGCTCCCGGGGAACTCACCGCTTCTCGGGAAGCGGCCGCACCCGCAAGCCCCCAGTAATCAACACGAAGCCAACCCCAAAAATACACCTCGCGTACCGTACGCGCCACGGCCGCCCGGCACCCGAGCGCCGGAAGACCGCGCCTCCCGCCATGCCCGGCGAACCACGTGACAGGGCCGGCAGCCACTGCGCCAGGAATACAGCTCCCGGCATGCTCTGCGGCACAACCCGGCCGCCCGGCAGCCGCAAGGACTACAGCTCCCGGCATGCTCTGCGGCACAACCCGGCCGCCCGGCGGCCGGTTTGATGCGGAGCCACCCAGCATCCCTGCGAGCACAGCTGCAGGCGCAACAGCAGTTACGCAGCCACAACTAGGCACTAAACAAAGGCTTTCCAACACTGGAGGTCTAGAACAGGTAGACATTAGCACAGAAGCACAAGGGGCTCCGTCACCCTGCACAAATCTCCCCGTGCCTACATACGCACACGTTCAGAAGTTAGTTATCAGAAAACGCCCGACTCAGCCATTTGCCACAGTCACGAGACTCACGACATGATAACACGACATGACACACGAGGTGGGCTCAGAGTTTTAAGGCAAGAAATACCTCCCACGCCCCCCACCCGAGATCTTTCAGGGTCCACACCTGCCATCGCCCCGCACCAAACCTACCCGGCCAAAGGCTTTCAGGTGGCCCGAAACACTGTACACAGAAAATAACCAGGGACAGACCTGCATTGTTCGGAAGCGAACGATGCCCGACCGGGGCTCCTCTGCGGGGCACGGAGCCCCCCGGCCCCGCCCGGAGACACACACCCGCCCCCCGCGGCCCGAACTCACCCACCAGCGCTCTCCGGCCCCCGGACACGGCCGCGCTGCTCTCTCAGGCGGCTGCCGCAGGCGAGGCTCGGGCACCGCCAGGCCTCCAGGCGTCCCGAGGGGCTGCCGGCCACCGCAGGGGATGGCTGCCGGCGGCCGGACCGCCGCGGCGCTCCCCGCCCAGCTCCGAGCAGGCTCCGCCGGCCGCGGGCTTCCCACGCCGGGCCGCAGAGGGGCCCCGGCACCGCACAGGGACGCCTCGCGACCCGGCCGCCACACGCACCGGCCCTTCGGCCTCCACACGCACCGCTCCCGCCCCCGCTCCGACGCGCCGCGCACGCGCCACCGGAAGTCCGAGCCCCGCGGGGCGGCCCTTAAAGGGCGGCCGGAAGGAACGGCCCCCACCGGCCCCGCCACCGCGCCCAGCCGGTGAGCGCCAGCGCCCCCTGCTGGCCGGGCCGCGCTCAGCTCGCGAGGGCGCCGAGGGCCGGGCGGGGCGGGACGCGCCGGCTCGGGGCCAGCGCCTTCTCGGGGCGAGCGGGAAACCCCTGCGGGCCCCGGTCACGGCCGGGCACAGCCGCGCGCCCTCCGAGAGCTGCTGAACGCGGCTGCCGCTCGTGACACATACCGAGCCGTCTGCGACGGGAGCGGGCAGAGGAGGAAGGGGCCGGCGGCCACGGGGCCTGGCCCCAGGCGGGGGGGAGGGGCTGGGGCCCGGGGGGCCGCCCCCCTACTCACAGTTCCCCCACAGTTCCCTCACAGTTCCCTCACAGTTCCCCCCATGGACGGAACCGGGACCTACTGTGAGGCACTGGGAAAGAAGTGGGAGGAAGCCGGGACAGACCAATATAGCCCAGTATGGACTAGACCAATATAGCCCAGTATGGACTAGACCAATATAGCCCAGTATGGACTGGAGGGAACTGCGAGGGAACCGCGAGAGAACCCCACAGAACAAACCATGGGGCACGAGAAGGCAGAGAATTAAGAATTAGGGACAGGGAGCCAGAAAAAAAAAAAGAAAAAAACCAAAGGGAGACAGAGAGCAAAAGGAATCGCAATGCGTACGGAGAGAAGAGAGAAACAATTCTAGCATAGGGTCACGCGGGAGCCAGGGACAGCAAGATGGAGAAAGGACAGAAGCTACAGGCTACAGGGCAGAGAGGGAAGAATTAATGAATAGACACAGAGAGCTGGGCAGAAAGAGATGGAGAAAGGCTAAAGATCACACGGCCTACAGGGAAGAGAGAAGAGAGGCAGGAATTTTAAAAACAGGGGCAAGAAGCCAGAGAGAGGGAGAGAGAAGCAACAATAAAATGGGGACAAGCCACAGGGCAGCGAGGAGGGAATCAATGAATAAGAACACGAGACCAAAGAGAACACAATGTAGAATGGAAAAAAGGAACAGCGGCCTACAGGGAAGGAGGAATTAAAGATCAGGGACTGGGAGGCAGACAGAGACACATGAAGAAACAAGTGAAAAAAAAGAAAAAAACAAACCAACAGCAATGGGCTACAAAGACAGAGAGGGAGGAAATGAGGAAATAAAACGTCGCAGCAAGGAGCTGGACAGAGAGAGATGAGGACAAACAAATAGCACGGGTCCACGTGACAGAGAACGTGGAATTAGAACACAGAGAGAGGGAGCCGGACAGAGAGAGAGGCCGAGAGAAACATCTAGACAGGCTACAGCGGGCAGAGGCAGGAATTAAAACCTAGGGACAGGGAGCTGGACAGAGAGAGATGGAGGTCACAGGGAACAGCGGTGGCTGCAGGAAGAACAGGAATTCATGAATAGGGCAAGGGAGCTGGACAGAGAAGAACTCAGAAAGGCAAGAACAGTAGCAGGGTACAGAGCAGAGAAGACGAATTAAAAAGCACGGGGGGAGCGTTGAGGCAGACAGAGAGAGATTAAGAAAAAAGTCACGGGCTACGTGGCAAAGCAGGAGGAATTCAGAAACGAGGATGGGAACCAAGGGAGAGTGTGCTGGTGAAGGATAACGGGCATTAAAAGTGAGGGACGGGGAGCTGGGAAAAGCGAGGCAGAGAAAAACAGAATCACAGAGAGAATCACACAAAGCCAAAAAAGAAGAAACTGAACAACAGGAACAGGTGTAACCAAAGCGATGAAATCAACCAACCAGAGACGGTGTTCCATTACGGGAACATGGAGCGTACCAATCAGCGCACCTGTCGATCTGCATTTTAGTGCCTAGGCGATCGTTAATGTCAGCAGAACAACAGACAACATGCTTCTGTCAGAAAAGGATGACAAAACGCGGTTTCGCTTAGCGGACTGAGAAAACTAGCCAAGACTGCCAAGAGTAAGAGCCGAGAAGCTAAAAGGTAATTCCGGCAGGGGGAGATCGCGACCACCGACTCACAGACCACCACCGACCCAAGTAACACCACCTACTCAGAAGAGAACAACGGAAGAGGACAACCGAGCCTGCGCAGTGATTGACATACGGAACGAGCAAGTTTGTACCCATCGCTAGACAAGACAATAATGACTATGTATGAGTATGTAAAATTTTCATCTACAAATTGTACAGGAAAGGTGCGTGAGGTACGCACGCCAGGAGGAGCGATCCCCCGTGCATCCGGCGCCGTGAATATAGAATGCCTGCTCTTTAATACTAAATTGGTGTTGAGGAGTCGTTTCCGATTTTAACGCGTTTTTCGGTAACAGTTTTGGCACCCCAGGTGGGAACCTGCTTTTGAATCTCGACGGATCCGTGGGATCGTGGGACCTGCAGCCGGCCCCGAGGAATTCTCCGGGAGAGCTTCCGATCCCCGGGCCAGAGAATTCTGAGCAAGATCCCCTGGATTGAGGTAAACAAGGCATTCTTTGAAGAAGAAACTTAGGTAGAATAATACGTGGGGTTAGTTTCCCACATAGGATAGGATAGCGGGTTTGAGTCCCACAGGCCTGCCCGTAAGGCGCGGCGAAAGCCACGCAGGGTCGGGGCCAAGAGGTGCCTCGGTTGGTAAGTCTCTGCTAGGCGAAAGCCTGTGGAGCGGGACCCGAGGGTAGGGGAGTCTTCAACAGGGGGTTGAAGTCTCCAGGGATATCTAGCAGGGGGCTACAGATCCCAGTGGCAGATTTCCAGTGAGACCTCTAACGGGGGTTGGAGTCCCTCTGACTAGTATTTGTGATAGTGCACTATCACAACTACTAGTCGACTGGGAGACGGGAGCATTACTGAGTAGGAAACCTATCCCACAGAGAACACCTTTGCGATGTATTTTGAAGCACTGGAAAGACGTCGGGGGCGGTGACCCACTAACTCGGAAACCATTAATTGAATATTGCAATCATTGGTGGCCAACGTATCAATTGGAAGGTGGGCACAAATGGCCAGAACACGAGACATTGCAATATCGTACCATCTTGCAATTAATGTTGTTTTGTAAAAAGGGAAGGCAAACGGGAAGAAGTGGCATATGTTGATTTGTTCTTTACACCGTGGAATCATCCCGAGCAGCAGAAACAGCGTGAGGTATGTCCACAAGATTCTACGGCAATGTTTCTGAAAAGAGGAAAACGTGGTGAGAACTTGAAAGAGTGTTGCTCTACTTGTGATACTGGATACTTCGCTTGATGAAACTGACAAGAAAATAGTATGGAATACAGCCAGAAGGCAGGTGCAGGGAGCACATGCTAACGGGAATTTACAGAGAACAATGAATAAGAATTTTCCATCTACAAATCCCGAGTGGGACCCTAATCAGCCAGGACCCAGGGGAATGTTGACTAGATGTCAGAGAGAGATTTTATTTGGAGTAAGACAAGCAATGCCAAAAGCAATAAATTGGTCAAAATTTATGAAGTGAGACAAGAATTAAGTGAGTCCCCTTCAGCCTTTATGGAAAGACTGAAGGTGACCACCAGAAAATATACTCATTTGAACCCAGAAAAACCAGAAAAAGCAATTCAGCTGGTCTCTATATTCATAAGACAATCAGCCCCAGATGGGGGCGGGGGGAGAGAAAACAACCTTCAGAAACTAGAACAACCTGAATCCAGAGATCTGGGTTAAATGCTTGAAGTAGCTTGGCATGAAGGAGACCAGGGGAATCAACCCTAGCTGAACACCTGGTTACACTGAAGCTACGGAATGAAGAAATAGAATTTTTGGTAGATACGGGAGCCACTTATTTGGTATTGAATACACGTGAAGAGAAATTTGATCATAAATCAGTAGATGTTGCTAGCGCAACAGGGCAAAGAAAAATTAGCCCCTCTCAGAGCCATTAAAGTTTAAATTGGAGAAGCAATGGGCAACTCACCAGTTTCTGCATATGCCTGAATGTCCACTGCCTCTGTTATGACGAGATCTATTAGGTCAATTAGATGCTCAAGTAACTTTTAAAGATGGAGAGATTAAATCACTAATACCAGAATCAAAAGCCACAGAGGCGAGAGCGTTTATGTTACAGGATTCCTCCAGGGAGGAACGGGTTCCCGAGGAAGTGGAAAACGTAGTAATTCCTTTGGTTTGAGCGAGCGGAGCTCCGGAGCAATCTAAGTGGGCAGAGCCGGTAAAAGTAACCTTAAAGCCTGGAGCCAAGCCCGTAAGACAAAAACAATACCCTATTAAGCGAGAGGCTCGAAAAGGATTACAGAAGTTAATTATAAAATTTTTCAGAATATGAGCTTTTAGTGGAATGTGAATCAGAATATAGTACTCCTGTGTCGCCAGTAAAGAAATCTAGAGGCAAAGAGTATTAGCTAGTTCACGATTTAAGGGCTATAAATCAGGTGGTCCAAGATATACATCCGGTAGTAGCTAATCCATACGCTTTACTGACCTCTTTTAAAGGAGGAGCATAAACGGTTTACTGTACTAGATTTGAAGGACGCCTTCTTTTGCATACCTCCAGGCATAAAAAGTCAAAGCCTATTTGCTTTGGAATGGGAAAGCCCCACCACAGAATGAAAGACACAGCTACCATGGACCGTACTTCCACAAGGATTTAAAAATAGTCCTACGATACTTGAGACTCAGCTGGCAAAAAAAATTAGAGATATAGAAAAAACAGAACCCAGGGAGAGGCATCTTGTTACAGAATGCGGATGACATTCTGATAGCGGCACAAAGTAAAGAAAAATGTTTTGAAATTTTTAAATTTTCTCGGCCAAGGAAGATGCGGAGTTTCCAGAAACAAAACCCAAATAGGAAAAGAAGCAGCCATTTATTTAGGATTTGAAATATCTCAAAGACAAAGACAATTAGAAAGTGAAAAGAAAGAAACTATTTGTCAAATTCCCGAACCTAGCAGCCCGAAGGAACTGAGAGCTTTTCTGAAAACAATGAAATAGCATCAGCTCTGGATTCTGAACTATAGACTGTATGTAAAACCATTATTTGAGGCATTGAAAGACTCAAAAGGATAAATATTTAACCTGGACGCCCGGATGCCAAACGGCATTCAAAGAACTGAAAAGAGCCTCGATGATGGCCCCTGCATTAGGCCTACCTGATTTCGCTAAACCTTTTCAGTTGTTTGTCCACGAAAGACAACATTTAGCCCTTGGAGTGCTGACACAGCGACTGGGAACCTGGAAGAGACCTGTGGGCTACTTCTCCAAACAACTCGACCACGCGAGTAAAAGATGGCCTAGGTGTTTACGGGCAGCAGCAACAACAGCGCTGCCGATCCGGGAAGCCCCAAAGTTAACAATGGGACAGAAGATGACAGTATATGTCCCGCACATAGCGGTGACTGTTTTAGAACAAAAGGGGGGTCGTTGGCTATCCCTTAGCAGAATGTTGAAATATCAAGTTGTTCTGTTAGAACAAGACGATGTGGAATCGAAGACTACTGCTATACTGAATCCTGCTATGTTTTTAACAACAGAAAACCTTACGGACAATTTAGAACACGATCGCTTGCTAACTATTGAACAAGTCTATTCCAGCAGACCAGACCTGAGACACAAACCTCTGGGAAAATCCTGATCTGGAGTTGTTTACAGATGGAAGAAGCTCTGGGCGAGAAGAGAAGCGAATGGCTGGATATGCTGTCGTTATCGCCGCCGAGGGAATGGAGTCAGGGGTGCTGCCTGCAAACACCTCAGCACAGAAAGCAGTATTGGTAGCATTGAAGCGAGCTCTGCGAATGGCAGAAGGACAAAGGATAAATATCTAGACTGATTCCAAACGTGCATTTGGTGTGATCCACGATCATGGAGCTATTGGGAAGGAGAAAGGACTGCCATCAGCCCAAGAATCATCAATACAGCATAAAGAAGAAATTCTCCAACTTCCGGAAGACGTGCAGAAACCAAAAGAAGTGGCGGTAAAGCGTTGCAAAGCTCATCAATTTGGCCAGACGGCTGTAAACATAAGCAAACGACTGACCGATAAAGCTGCAAAGAGGACTGCAGAGCAAGGTATCCTTGCACTAGTACCAGTAAAACAGATCAGAATTCCAAAGTTGAAACAGAGATATAATAAATTGGATGAGCAATTAGCAGAACAATTGGAAGCATCACAAAACACAGAGAGATGGTAGGTAACACCAGAAAAACAAGTAATAACAACAACCACCCCACAAGTTATGACAGAACTTGCAAAAGAAAACCATGAGCAAACACATTAGGCTGTAGGCGCTACGGTTTTGAGTTTAAAAACATCTGTAGCGTGTGTAGGCACAACAAGAATAGTTAAACCCATAGTAGCTAAGTGTCCAATCTGTCCTAGAAATAATCCCCTGAACCAAAGGAAACAACCTTTAGGAGTAACAAAACAAAAAATTCTCCCGGAAATTATTAGCAAATTAAGTTCTCTGAGTTACCCAGACAAAATAGATATAGCAGTATTTGTCAGTGCTGATTGACAAATTTTCTAGATGGCCAGAAGCTTTCTCGTGCTGCACCGACAAAGCTAGAGTAGTAGTTAAAACGTTGCTGAAAGAAATAATACCAAGATTTAGAGTGCCAACGGGAACGTCCTCTGATAGAGCACCACATTTTTTTGCAGAGGTACTTCAACAAATTAATAAAATTTTGGGTAGAAAATGGGACCTGCATACACCCTGGAGACCACAATCAAGTGAAAAATTTCAGAACATGAAGCAAACACTAAACTGACATAGTGGAATGTTATTGATCTAGGATGGAAGTATTGAGAAAATTATTATTTCAGAACTTCCAAACAGGGGAAATGTAACCAAAGTGATGAAATCAACCAGAGACAGTGTTCCATTACGGGAACATGGAGCGTACCAATCAGCGCACCTGTCGATCTGCATTTTAGTCCGTAGGCGATCATTAATGCGAACAGAACAACAGACAACGTGCTTCTGTCAGAAAAGGATGAAAAAACGCTGTTTCGCTTAGCGGACTGAGAAAACTAGCCAAGACTGCCAAGAGTAAGAGCCGAGAAGCTAAAAGGTAATTCCGGCAGGGGGAGATCGCGACCACCGACTCACAGACCACCACCGACCCAAGTAACAGAAGAGAACAACGGAAGAGGACAACCGAGCCTGCGCAGCGATTTACATACGGAACGAGCAAGTTTGTACCAATCAGCAGACAGGACAATAATGAATATGTATGAATACGTAAAACATTGATCTACAAATTGTACGGGAAAGGTGCGTGAGGTACGCACGCCAGGAGGAGCGATCCCCCGTGCATCCGGCGCCGCGAATAAAGAATGCCTGCTCTTTAATACTAAATTGGTGTTGAGGAGTCGTTTCCGATTTTAACGCGTTTTTCGGTAACACAGGGAGTCAGATCAAGAGAGCCAGAGAACAACAAAACACCGACAGGCTACAGGACAGAGCAGGAGGAATAAAAAAAAAAAAAAAAACGGAGCCAGAGCCAGGCAGAGAGAGGCGGAGAAAGAAAAAGGAGCCACAGGCTACAGGACAGAGAGAGGGAGGACTGAAAAGACGGGGAGGCAGGGAGACACTCAGAGCGAGATGGAGAAAGAAGGTGCGGGGGGGGGCGCAAAAAAAAAAAGTAAATTTTGCAGCAGGTAAGGAAAGAGAGGGGGCCGGGGGAGAGACAGGGAGGGCCCAGGACGCACAAGAGAGGCAACGGGGCCCCAGTGGCCCAGGACTCACCGCGACTCTCGCTCTCAGCGCTGCTGGCACAATTTAGCCGTTCAGATGCTTCTTTCCCCTCCTCTCCTCCCTGCCTCTTCTGCAGCTCCAGACTCTAGGCCGTCCTCCACCTGAAGAGGATACGTGGGTGTCTTACAGCTCTTACCAGATGAGGCTTCCTAGGCACGTAGCCTAGCTCGCTCGTGCACTACACGCCCGTACCCAACTCCGGGTTACGCGTACAGACCCTACGGTGCACGTTGGTGGCCTGGCCCGCTGCGGGCTATGAAGGGGGATCCTTCCTCCCCCACCTGCATGGACAGGCTCTCTCTTGCCTGCGGCAGGAAGGCAGCTGGCAGCCAGAGCACCTTCAGTTTCTTCTTCTTTACCTTTCGTTGGCGTCTCCAGCTTCAGCTGAGGCAGCTCCTGTCCGCAGCCGGGAAGGGCTTTGTCTATCCCTTTTCGGCCCTGCGCTGCGAGGACGGCGAGGACGGGCAGAGAGAAGCCACGCGAGCCTGAGACGGCCACAGGCAACGGCATCCCCGGGGGAAGGACAGACAACCACGTCCTCAGCACGGTTTCTGGGAGAGGGAAAGAAGAAACAGTGACCGTCATTACCGTCGATCGACCCTGGCCAAAGCCTCTCCTTCCGCAGGGGCTTCTGGACACACCGCTCCCTCCCCACGCTACTGCTAAGGGCCCCTGCACCAAGGGGGAATCCAGTGCGCTTGAGGGACGGCTTGCTGCCTTCACGACAGGGCCTGGGGGCGGCCTAAGGCTATGCAGCACGCTTATGGGGAGGTGCCGGAGCTGGGGGCAGGCGCACGGGGCAAGGGGGGCCCGGGGAGGCTGAGCGGGACCTCCGGTGGGCCGGGGAGGCGGCCATCATCTGCGCCCTGGGCACGGGGAAAAGGTCATCGTCCTCCTCCTTTCCCTCTTCCCTTCTGTCAGCTCCCGGGGAACTCACCGCTTCTCGGGAAGCGGCCGCACCCGCAAGCCCCCAGTAATCAACACGAAGCCAACCCCAAAAATACACCTCGCGTACCGTACGCGCCACGGCCGCCCGGCACCCGAGCGCCGGAAGACCGCGCCTCCCGCCATGCCCGGCGAACCACGTGACAGGGCCGGCAGCCACTGCGCCAGGAATACAGCTCCCGGCATGCTCTGCGGCACAACCCGGCCGCCCGGCAGCCGCAAGGACTACAGCTCCCGGCATGCTCTGCGGCACAACCCGGCCGCCCGGCGGCCGGTTTGATGCGGAGCCACCCAGCATCCCTGCGAGCACAGCTGCAGGCGCAACAGCAGTTACGCAGCCACAACTAGGCACTAAACAAAGGCTTTCCAACACTGGAGGTCTAGAACAGGTAGACATTAGCACAGAAGCACAAGGGGCTCCGTCACCCTGCACAAATCTCCCCGTGCCTACATACGCACACGTTCAGAAGTTAGTTATCAGAAAACGCCCGACTCAGCCATTTGCCACAGTCACGAGACTCACGACATGATAACACGACATGACACACGAGGTGGGCTCAGAGTTTTAAGGCAAGAAATACCTCCCACGCCCCCCACCCGAGATCTTTCAGGGTCCACACCTGCCATCGCCCCGCACCAAACCTACCCGGCCAAAGGCTTTCAGGTGGCCCGAAACACTGTACACAGAAAATAACCAGGGACAGACCTGCATTGTTCGGAAGCGAACGATGCCCGACCGGGGCTCCTCTGCGGGGCACGGAGCCCCCCGGCCCCGCCCGGAGACACACACCCGCCCCCCGCGGCCCGAACTCACCCACCAGCGCTCTCCGGCCCCCGGACACGGCCGCGCTGCTCTCTCAGGCGGCTGCCGCAGGCGAGGCTCGGGCACCGCCAGGCCTCCAGGCGTCCCGAGGGGCTGCCGGCCACCGCAGGGGATGGCTGCCGGCGGCCGGACCGCCGCGGCGCTCCCCGCCCAGCTCCGAGCAGGCTCCGCCGGCCGCGGGCTTCCCACGCCGGGCCGCAGAGGGGCCCCGGCACCGCACAGGGACGCCTCGCGACCCGGCCGCCACACGCACCGGCCCTTCGGCCTCCACACGCACCGCTCCCGCCCCCGCTCCGACGCGCCGCGCACGCGCCACCGGAAGCCCGAGCCCCGCGGGGCGGCCCTTAAAGGGCGGCCGGAAGGAACGGCCCCCACCGGCCCCGCCACCGCGCCCAGCCGGTGAGCGCCAGCGCCCCCTGCTGGCCGGGCCGCGCTCAGCTCGCGAGGGCGCCGAGGGCCGGGCGGGGCGGGACGCGCCGGCTCGGGGCCAGCGCCTTCTCGGGGCGAGCGGGAAACCCCTGCGGGCCCCGGTCACGGCCGGGCACAGCCGCGCGCCCTCCGAGAGCTGCTGAACGCGGCTGCCGCTCGTGACACATACCGAGCCGTCTGCGACGGGAGCGGGCAGAGGAGGAAGGGGTCGGCGGCCGCGGGGCCCTGGCCCCAGGCGGGGGGGAGGGGCTGGGGCCCGGGGGGCCGCCCCCCTACTCACAGTTCCCTCACAGTTCCCTCACAGTTCCCTCACAGTTCCCTCACAGTTCCCTCACAGTTCCCTCACAGTTCCCTCACAGTTCCCTCACAGTTCCCTCACAGTTCCCTCACAGTTCCCTCACAGTTCCCTCACAGTTCCCTCACAGTTCCCTCACAGTTCCCTCACAGTTCCCTCACAGTTCCCTCACAGTTCCCTCACAGTTCCCTCACAGTTCCCTCACAGTTCCCTCACAGTTCCCTCACAGTTCCCTCACAGTTCCCCCCATGGACGGAACCGGGACCTACTGTGAGGCACTGGGAAAGAAGTGGGAGGAAGCCGGGACAGACCAATATAGCCCAGTATGGACTAGACCAATATAGCCCAGTATGGACTGGAGGGAACTGCGAGGGAACCGCGAGAGAACCCCACAGAACAAACCATGGGGCACGAGAAGGCAGAGAATTAAGAATTAGGGACAGGGAGCCAGAAAAAAAAAAAGAAAAAAACCAAAGGGAGACAGAGAGCAAAAGGAATCGCAATGCGTACGGAGAGAAGAGAGAAACAATTCTAGCATAGGGTCACGCGGGAGCCAGGGACAGCAAGATGGAGAAAGGACAGAAGCTACAGGCTACAGGGCAGAGAGGGAAGAATTAATGAATAGACACAGAGAGCTGGGCAGAAAGAGATGGAGAAAGGCTAAAGATCACACGGCCTACAGGGAAGAGAGAAGAGAGGGAGGAATTTTAAAAACAGGGGCAAGAAGCCAGAGAGAGGGAGAGAGAAGCAACAATAAAATGGGGACAAGCCACAGGGCAGCGAGGAGGGAATCAATGAATAAGAACACGAGACCAAAGAGAACACAATGTAGAATGGAAAAAAGGAACAGCGGCCTACAGGGAAGGAGGAATTAAAGATCAGGGACTGGGAGGCAGACAGAGACACATGAAGAAACAAGTGAAAAAAAAGAAAAAAACAAACCAACAGCAATGGGCTACAAAGACAGAGAGGGAGGAAATGAGGAAATAAAACGTCGCAGCAAGGAGCTGGACAGAGAGAGATGAGGACAAACAAATAGCACGGGTCCACGTGACAGAGAACGTGGAATTAGAACACAGAGAGAGGGAGCCGGACAGAGAGAGAGGCCGAGAGAAACATCTAGACAGGCTACAGCGGGCAGAGGCAGGAATTAAAACCTAGGGACAGGGAGCTGGACAGAGAGAGATGGAGGTCACAGGGAACAGCGGTGGCTGCAGGAAGAACAGGAATTCATGAATAGGGCAAGGGAGCTGGACAGAGAAGAACTCAGAAAGGCAAGAACAGTAGCAGGGTACAGAGCAGAGAAGACGAATTAAAAAGCACGGGGGGAGCGTTGAGGCAGACAGAGAGAGATTAAGAAAAAAGTCACGGGCTACGTGGCAAAGCAGGAGGAATTCAGAAACGAGGATGGGAACCAAGGGAGAGTGTGCTGGTGAAGGATAACGGGCATTAAAAGTGAGGGACGGGGAGCTGGGAAAAGCGAGGCAGAGAAAAACAGAATCACAGAGAGAATCACACAAAGCCAAAAAAGAAGAAACTGAACAACAGGAACAGGTGTAACCAAAGCGATGAAATCAACCAACCAGAGACGGTGTTCCATTACGGGAACATGGAGCGTACCAATCAGCGCACCTGTCGATCTGCATTTTAGTCCCTAGGCGATCGTTAATGTCAGCAGAACAACAGACAACATGCTTCTGTCAGAAAAGGATGACAAAACGCGGTTTCGCTTAGCGGACTGAGAAAACTAGCCAAGACTGCCAAGAGTAAGAGCCGAGAAGCTAAAAGGTAATTCCGGCAGGGGGAGATCGCGACCACCGACTCACAGACCACCACCGACCCAAGTAACACCACCTACTCAGAAGAGAACAACGGAAGAGGACAACCGAGCCTGCGCAGTGATTGACATACGGAACGAGCAAGTTTGTACCCATCGCTAGACAAGACAATAATGACTATGTATGAGTATGTAAAATTTTCATCTACAAATTGTACAGGAAAGGTGCGTGAGGTACGCACGCCAGGAGGAGCGATCCCCCGTGCATCCGGCGCCGTGAATATAGAATGCCTGCTCTTTAATACTAAATTGGTGTTGAGGAGTCGTTTCCGATTTTAACGCGTTTTTCGGTAACAGTTTTGGCACCCCAGGTGGGAACCTGCTTTTGAATCTCGACGGATCCGTGGGATCGTGGGACCTGCAGCCGGCCCCGAGGAATTCTCCGGGAGAGCTTCCGATCCCCGGGCCAGAGAATTCTGAGCAAGATCCCCTGGATTGAGGTAAACAAGGCATTCTTTGAAGAAGAAACTTAGGTAGAATAATACGTGGGGTTAGTTTCCCACATAGGATAGGATAGCGGGTTTGAGTCCCACAGGCCTGCCCGTAAGGCGCGGCGAAAGCCACGCAGGGTCGGGGCCAAGAGGTGCCTCGGTTGGTAAGTCTCTGCTAGGCGAAAGCCTGTGGAGCGGGACCCGAGGGTAGGGGAGTCTTCAACAGGGGGTTGAAGTCTCCAGGGATATCTAGCAGGGGGCTACAGATCCCAGTGGCAGATTTCCAGTGAGACCTCTAACGGGGGTTGGAGTCCCTCTGACTAGTATTTGTGATAGTGCACTATCACAACTACTAGTCGACTGGGAGACGGGAGCATTACTGAGTAGGAAACCTATCCCACAGAGAACACCTTTGCGATGTATTTTGAAGCACTGGAAAGACGTCGGGGGCGGTGACCCACTAACTCGGAAACCATTAATTGAATATTGCAATCATTGGTGGCCAACGTATCAATTGGAAGGTGGGCACAAATGGCCAGAACACGAGACATTGCAATATCGTACCATCTTGCAATTAATGTTGTTTTGTAAAAAGGGAAGGCAAACGGGAAGAAGTGGCATATGTTGATTTGTTCTTTACACCGTGGAATCATCCCGAGCAGCAGAAACAGCGTGAGGTATGTCCACAAGATTCTACGGCAATGTTTCTGAAAAGAGGAAAACGTGGTGAGAACTTGAAAGAGTGTTGCTCTACTTGTGATACTGGATACTTCGCTTGATGAAACTGACAAGAAAATAGTATGGAATACAGCCAGAAGGCAGGTGCAGGGAGCACATGCTAACGGGAATTTACAGAGAACAATGAATAAGAATTTTCCATCTACAAATCCCGAGTGGGACCCTAATCAGCCAGGACCCAGGGGAATGTTGACTAGATGTCAGAGAGAGATTTTATTTGGAGTAAGACAAGCAATGCCAAAAGCAATAAATTGGTCAAAATTTATGAAGTGAGACAAGAATTAAGTGAGTCCCCTTCAGCCTTTATGGAAAGACTGAAGGTGACCACCAGAAAATATACTCATTTGAACCCAGAAAAACCAGAAAAAGCAATTCAGCTGGTCTCTATATTCATAAGACAATCAGCCCCAGATGGGGGCGGGGGGAGAGAAAACAACCTTCAGAAACTAGAACAACCTGAATCCAGAGATCTGGGTTAAATGCTTGAAGTAGCTTGGCATGAAGGAGACCAGGGGAATCAACCCTAGCTGAACACCTGGTTACACTGAAGCTACGGAATGAAGAAATAGAATTTTTGGTAGATACGGGAGCCACTTATTTGGTATTGAATACACGTGAAGAGAAATTTGATCATAAATCAGTAGATGTTGCTAGCGCAACAGGGCAAAGAAAAATTAGCCCCTCTCAGAGCCATTAAAGTTTAAATTGGAGAAGCAATGGGCAACTCACCAGTTTCTGCATATGCCTGAATGTCCACTGCCTCTGTTATGACGAGATCTATTAGGTCAATTAGATGCTCAAGTAACTTTTAAAGATGGAGAGATTAAATCACTAATACCAGAATCAAAAGCCACAGAGGCGAGAGCGTTTATGTTACAGGATTCCTCCAGGGAGGAACGGGTTCCCGAGGAAGTGGAAAACGTAGTAATTCCTTTGGTTTGAGCGAGCGGAGCTCCGGAGCAATCTAAGTGGGCAGAGCCGGTAAAAGTAACCTTAAAGCCTGGAGCCAAGCCCGTAAGACAAAAACAATACCCTATTAAGCGAGAGGCTCGAAAAGGATTACAGAAGTTAATTATAAAATTTTTCAGAATATGAGCTTTTAGTGGAATGTGAATCAGAATATAGTACTCCTGTGTCGCCAGTAAAGAAATCTAGAGGCAAAGAGTATTAGCTAGTTCACGATTTAAGGGCTATAAATCAGGTGGTCCAAGATATACATCCGGTAGTAGCTAATCCATACGCTTTACTGACCTCTTTTAAAGGAGGAGCATAAACGGTTTACTGTACTAGATTTGAAGGACGCCTTCTTTTGCATACCTCCAGGCATAAAAAGTCAAAGCCTATTTGCTTTGGAATGGGAAAGCCCCACCACAGAATGAAAGACACAGCTACCATGGACCGTACTTCCACAAGGATTTAAAAATAGTCCTACGATACTTGAGACTCAGCTGGCAAAAAAAATTAGAGATATAGAAAAAACAGAACCCAGGGAGAGGCATCTTGTTACAGAATGCGGATGACATTCTGATAGCGGCACAAAGTAAAGAAAAATGTTTTGAAATTTTTAAATTTTCTCGGCCAAGGAAGATGCGGAGTTTCCAGAAACAAAACCCAAATAGGAAAAGAAGCAGCCATTTATTTAGGATTTGAAATATCTCAAAGACAAAGACAATTAGAAAGTGAAAAGAAAGAAACTATTTGTCAAATTCCCGAACCTAGCAGCCCGAAGGAACTGAGAGCTTTTCTGAAAACAATGAAATAGCATCAGCTCTGGATTCTGAACTATAGACTGTATGTAAAACCATTATTTGAGGCATTGAAAGACTCAAAAGGATAAATATTTAACCTGGACGCCCGGATGCCAAACGGCATTCAAAGAACTGAAAAGAGCCTCGATGATGGCCCCTGCATTAGGCCTACCTGATTTCGCTAAACCTTTTCAGTTGTTTGTCCACGAAAGACAACATTTAGCCCTTGGAGTGCTGACACAGCGACTGGGAACCTGGAAGAGACCTGTGGGCTACTTCTCCAAACAACTCGACCACGCGAGTAAAAGATGGCCTAGGTGTTTACGGGCAGCAGCAACAACAGCGCTGCCGATCCGGGAAGCCCCAAAGTTAACAATGGGACAGAAGATGACAGTATATGTCCCGCACATAGCGGTGACTGTTTTAGAACAAAAGGGGGGTCGTTGGCTATCCCTTAGCAGAATGTTGAAATATCAAGTTGTTCTGTTAGAACAAGACGATGTGGAATCGAAGACTACTGCTATACTGAATCCTGCTATGTTTTTAACAACAGAAAACCTTACGGACAATTTAGAACACGATCGCTTGCTAACTATTGAACAAGTCTATTCCAGCAGACCAGACCTGAGACACAAACCTCTGGGAAAATCCTGATCTGGAGTTGTTTACAGATGGAAGAAGCTCTGGGCGAGAAGAGAAGCGAATGGCTGGATATGCTGTCGTTATCGCCGCCGAGGGAATGGAGTCAGGGGTGCTGCCTGCAAACACCTCAGCACAGAAAGCAGTATTGGTAGCATTGAAGCGAGCTCTGCGAATGGCAGAAGGACAAAGGATAAATATCTAGACTGATTCCAAACGTGCATTTGGTGTGATCCACGATCATGGAGCTATTGGGAAGGAGAAAGGACTGCCATCAGCCCAAGAATCATCAATACAGCATAAAGAAGAAATTCTCCAACTTCCGGAAGACGTGCAGAAACCAAAAGAAGTGGCGGTAAAGCGTTGCAAAGCTCATCAATTTGGCCAGACGGCTGTAAACATAAGCAAACGACTGACCGATAAAGCTGCAAAGAGGACTGCAGAGCAAGGTATCCTTGCACTAGTACCAGTAAAACAGATCAGAATTCCAAAGTTGAAACAGAGATATAATAAATTGGATGAGCAATTAGCAGAACAATTGGAAGCATCACAAAACACAGAGAGATGGTAGGTAACACCAGAAAAACAAGTAATAACAACAACCACCCCACAAGTTATGACAGAACTTGCAAAAGAAAACCATGAGCAAACACATTAGGCTGTAGGCGCTACGGTTTTGAGTTTAAAAACATCTGTAGCGTGTGTAGGCACAACAAGAATAGTTAAACCCATAGTAGCTAAGTGTCCAATCTGTCCTAGAAATAATCCCCTGAACCAAAGGAAACAACCTTTAGGAGTAACAAAACAAAAAATTCTCCCGGAAATTATTAGCAAATTAAGTTCTCTGAGTTACCCAGACAAAATAGATATAGCAGTATTTGTCAGTGCTGATTGACAAATTTTCTAGATGGCCAGAAGCTTTCTCGTGCTGCACCGACAAAGCTAGAGTAGTAGTTAAAACGTTGCTGAAAGAAATAATACCAAGATTTAGAGTGCCAACGGGAACGTCCTCTGATAGAGCACCACATTTTTTTGCAGAGGTACTTCAACAAATTAATAAAATTTTGGGTAGAAAATGGGACCTGCATACACCCTGGAGACCACAATCAAGTGAAAAATTTCAGAACATGAAGCAAACACTAAACTGACATAGTGGAATGTTATTGATCTAGGATGGAAGTATTGAGAAAATTATTATTTCAGAACTTCCAAACAGGGGAAATGTAACCAAAGTGATGAAATCAACCAGAGACAGTGTTCCATTACGGGAACATGGAGCGTACCAATCAGCGCACCTGTCGATCTGCATTTTAGTCCGTAGGCGATCATTAATGCGAACAGAACAACAGACAACGTGCTTCTGTCAGAAAAGGATGAAAAAACGCTGTTTCGCTTAGCGGACTGAGAAAACTAGCCAAGACTGCCAAGAGTAAGAGCCGAGAAGCTAAAAGGTAATTCCGGCAGGGGGAGATCGCGACCACCGACTCACAGACCACCACCGACCCAAGTAACAGAAGAGAACAACGGAAGAGGACAACCGAGCCTGCGCAGCGATTTACATACGGAACGAGCAAGTTTGTACCAATCAGCAGACAGGACAATAATGAATATGTATGAATACGTAAAACATTGATCTACAAATTGTACGGGAAAGGTGCGTGAGGTACGCACGCCAGGAGGAGCGATCCCCCGTGCATCCGGCGCCGCGAATAAAGAATGCCTGCTCTTTAATACTAAATTGGTGTTGAGGAGTCGTTTCCGATTTTAACGCGTTTTTCGGTAACACAGGGAGTCAGATCAAGAGAGCCAGAGAACAACAAAACACCGACAGGCTACAGGACAGAGCAGGAGGAATAAAAAAAAAAAAAAAAACGGAGCCAGAGCCAGGCAGAGAGAGGCGGAGAAAGAAAAAGGAGCCACAGGCTACAGGACAGAGAGAGGGAGGACTGAAAAGACGGGGAGGCAGGGAGACACTCAGAGCGAGATGGAGAAAGAAGGTGCGGGGGGGGGCGCAAAAAAAAAAAGTAAATTTTGCAGCAGGTAAGGAAAGAGAGGGGGCCGGGGGAGAGACAGGGAGGGCCCAGGACGCACAAGAGAGGCAACGGGGCCCCAGTGGCCCAGGACTCACCGCGACTCTCGCTCTCAGCGCTGCTGGCACAATTTAGCCGTTCAGATGCTTCTTTCCCCTCCTCTCCTCCCTGCCTCTTCTGCAGCTCCAGACTCTAGGCCGTCCTCCACCTGAAGAGGATACGTGGGTGTCTTACAGCTCTTACCAGATGAGGCTTCCTAGGCACGTAGCCTAGCTCGCTCGTGCACTACACGCCCGTACCCAACTCCGGGTTACGCGTACAGACCCTACGGTGCACGTTGGTGGCCTGGCCCGCTGCGGGCTATGAAGGGGGATCCTTCCTCCCCCACCTGCATGGACAGGCTCTCTCTTGCCTGCGGCAGGAAGGCAGCTGGCAGCCAGAGCACCTTCAGTTTCTTCTTCTTTACCTTTCGTTGGCGTCTCCAGCTTCAGCTGAGGCAGCTCCTGTCCGCAGCCGGGAAGGGCTTTGTCTATCCCTTTTCGGCCCTGCGCTGCGAGGACGGCGAGGACGGGCAGAGAGAAGCCACGCGAGCCTGAGACGGCCACAGGCAACGGCATCCCCGGGGGAAGGACAGACAACCACGTCCTCAGCACGGTTTCTGGGAGAGGGAAAGAAGAAACAGTGACCGTCATTACCGTCGATCGACCCTGGCCAAAGCCTCTCCTTCCGCAGGGGCTTCTGGACACACCGCTCCCTCCCCACGCTACTGCTAAGGGCCCCTGCACCAAGGGGGAATCCAGTGCGCTTGAGGGACGGCTTGCTGCCTTCACGACAGGGCCTGGGGGCGGCCTAAGGCTATGCAGCACGCTTATGGGGAGGTGCCGGAGCTGGGGGCAGGCGCACGGGGCAAGGGGGGCCCGGGGAGGCTGAGCGGGACCTCCGGTGGGCCGGGGAGGCGGCCATCATCTGCGCCCTGGGCACGGGGAAAAGGTCATCGTCCTCCTCCTTTCCCTCTTCCCTTCTGTCAGCTCCCGGGGAACTCACCGCTTCTCGGGAAGCGGCCGCACCCGCAAGCCCCCAGTAATCAACACGAAGCCAACCCCAAAAATACACCTCGCGTACCGTACGCGCCACGGCCGCCCGGCACCCGAGCGCCGGAAGACCGCGCCTCCCGCCATGCCCGGCGAACCACGTGACAGGGCCGGCAGCCACTGCGCCAGGAATACAGCTCCCGGCATGCTCTGCGGCACAACCCGGCCGCCCGGCAGCCGCAAGGACTACAGCTCCCGGCATGCTCTGCGGCACAACCCGGCCGCCCGGCGGCCGGTTTGATGCGGAGCCACCCAGCATCCCTGCGAGCACAGCTGCAGGCGCAACAGCAGTTACGCAGCCACAACTAGGCACTAAACAAAGGCTTTCCAACACTGGAGGTCTAGAACAGGTAGACATTAGCACAGAAGCACAAGGGGCTCCGTCACCCTGCACAAATCTCCCCGTGCCTACATACGCACACGTTCAGAAGTTAGTTATCAGAAAACGCCCGACTCAGCCATTTGCCACAGTCACGAGACTCACGACATGATAACACGACATGACACACGAGGTGGGCTCAGAGTTTTAAGGCAAGAAATACCTCCCACGCCCCCCACCCGAGATCTTTCAGGGTCCACACCTGCCATCGCCCCGCACCAAACCTACCCGGCCAAAGGCTTTCAGGTGGCCCGAAACACTGTACACAGAAAATAACCAGGGACAGACCTGCATTGTTCGGAAGCGAACGATGCCCGACCGGGGCTCCTCTGCGGGGCACGGAGCCCCCCGGCCCCGCCCGGAGACACACACCCGCCCCCCGCGGCCCGAACTCACCCACCAGCGCTCTCCGGCCCCCGGACACGGCCGCGCTGCTCTCTCAGGCGGCTGCCGCAGGCGAGGCTCGGGCACCGCCAGGCCTCCAGGCGTCCCGAGGGGCTGCCGGCCACCGCAGGGGATGGCTGCCGGCGGCCGGACCGCCGCGGCGCTCCCCGCCCAGCTCCGAGCAGGCTCCGCCGGCCGCGGGCTTCCCACGCCGGGCCGCAGAGGGGCCCCGGCACCGCACAGGGACGCCTCGCGACCCGGCCGCCACACGCACCGGCCCTTCGGCCTCCACACGCACCGCTCCCGCCCCCGCTCCGACGCGCCGCGCACGCGCCACCGGAAGCCCGAGCCCCGCGGGGCGGCCCTTAAAGGGCGGCCGGAAGGAACGGCCCCCACCGGCCCCGCCACCGCGCCCAGCCGGTGAGCGCCAGCGCCCCCTGCTGGCCGGGCCGCGCTCAGCTCGCGAGGGCGCCGAGGGCCGGGCGGGGCGGGACGCGCCGGCTCGGGGCCAGCGCCTTCTCGGGGCGAGCGGGAAACCCCTGCGGGCCCCGGTCACGGCCGGGCACAGCCGCGCGCCCTCCGAGAGCTGCTGAACGGGGCTGCCGCTCGTGACACATACCGAGCCGTCTGCGACGGGAGCGGGCAGAGGAGGAAGGGGTCGGCGGCCGCGGGGCCCTGGCCCCAGGCGGGGGGGAGGGGCTGGGGCCCGGGGGGCCGCCCCCCTACTCACAGTTCCCTCACAGTTCCCTCACAGTTCCCTCACAGTTCCCTCACAGTTCCCTCACAGTTCCCTCACAGTTCCCTCACAGTTCCCTCACAGTTCCCTCACAGTTCCCTCACAGTTCCCTCACAGTTCCCTCACAGTTCCCTCACAGTTCCCTCACAGTTCCCTCACAGTTCCCCCCATGGACGGAACCGGGACCTACTGTGAGGCACTGGGAAAGAAGTGGGAGGAAGCCGGGACAGACCAATATAGCCCAGTATGGACTAGACCAATATAGCCCAGTATGGACTAGACCAATATAGCCCAGTATGGACTGGAGGGAACTGCGAGGGAACCGCGAGAGAACCCCACAGAACAAACCATGGGGCACGAGAAGGCAGAGAATTAAGAATTAGGGACAGGGAGCCAGAAAAAAAAAAAGAAAAAAACCAAAGGGAGACAGAGAGCAAAAGGAATCGCAATGCGTACGGAGAGAAGAGAGAAACAATTCTAGCATAGGGTCACGCGGGAGCCAGGGACAGCAAGATGGAGAAAGGACAGAAGCTACAGGCTACAGGGCAGAGAGGGAAGAATTAATGAATAGACACAGAGAGCTGGGCAGAAAGAGATGGAGAAAGGCTAAAGATCACACGGCCTACAGGGAAGAGAGAAGAGAGGGAGGAATTTTAAAAACAGGGGCAAGAAGCCAGAGAGAGGGAGAGAGAAGCAACAATAAAATGGGGACAAGCCACAGGGCAGCGAGGAGGGAATCAATGAATAAGAACACGAGACCAAAGAGAACACAATGTAGAATGGAAAAAAGGAACAGCGGCCTACAGGGAAGGAGGAATTAAAGATCAGGGACTGGGAGGCAGACAGAGACACATGAAGAAACAAGTGAAAAAAAAGAAAAAAACAAACCAACAGCAATGGGCTACAAAGACAGAGAGGGAGGAAATGAGGAAATAAAACGTCGCAGCAAGGAGCTGGACAGAGAGAGATGAGGACAAACAAATAGCACGGGTCCACGTGACAGAGAACGTGGAATTAGAACACAGAGAGAGGGAGCCGGACAGAGAGAGAGGCCGAGAGAAACATCTAGACAGGCTACAGCGGGCAGAGGCAGGAATTAAAACCTAGGGACAGGGAGCTGGACAGAGAGAGATGGAGGTCACAGGGAACAGCGGTGGCTGCAGGAAGAACAGGAATTCATGAATAGGGCAAGGGAGCTGGACAGAGAAGAACTCAGAAAGGCAAGAACAGTAGCAGGGTACAGAGCAGAGAAGACGAATTAAAAAGCACGGGGGGAGCGTTGAGGCAGACAGAGAGAGATTAAGAAAAAAGTCACGGGCTACGTGGCAAAGCAGGAGGAATTCAGAAACGAGGATGGGAACCAAGGGAGAGTGTGCTGGTGAAGGATAACGGGCATTAAAAGTGAGGGACGGGGAGCTGGGAAAAGCGAGGCAGAGAAAAACAGAATCACAGAGAGAATCACACAAAGCCAAAAAAGAAGAAACTGAACAACAGGAACAGGTGTAACCAAAGCGATGAAATCAACCAACCAGAGACGGTGTTCCATTACGGGAACATGGAGCGTACCAATCAGCGCACCTGTCGATCTGCATTTTAGTCCCTAGGCGATCGTTAATGTCAGCAGAACAACAGACAACATGCTTCTGTCAGAAAAGGATGACAAAACGCGGTTTCGCTTAGCGGACTGAGAAAACTAGCCAAGACTGCCAAGAGTAAGAGCCGAGAAGCTAAAAGGTAATTCCGGCAGGGGGAGATCGCGACCACCGACTCACAGACCACCACCGACCCAAGTAACACCACCTACTCAGAAGAGAACAACGGAAGAGGACAACCGAGCCTGCGCAGTGATTGACATACGGAACGAGCAAGTTTGTACCCATCGCTAGACAAGACAATAATGACTATGTATGAGTATGTAAAATTTTCATCTACAAATTGTACAGGAAAGGTGCGTGAGGTACGCACGCCAGGAGGAGCGATCCCCCGTGCATCCGGCGCCGTGAATATAGAATGCCTGCTCTTTAATACTAAATTGGTGTTGAGGAGTCGTTTCCGATTTTAACGCGTTTTTCGGTAACAGTTTTGGCACCCCAGGTGGGAACCTGCTTTTGAATCTCGACGGATCCGTGGGATCGTGGGACCTGCAGCCGGCCCCGAGGAATTCTCCGGGAGAGCTTCCGATCCCCGGGCCAGAGAATTCTGAGCAAGATCCCCTGGATTGAGGTAAACAAGGCATTCTTTGAAGAAGAAACTTAGGTAGAATAATACGTGGGGTTAGTTTCCCACATAGGATAGGATAGCGGGTTTGAGTCCCACAGGCCTGCCCGTAAGGCGCGGCGAAAGCCACGCAGGGTCGGGGCCAAGAGGTGCCTCGGTTGGTAAGTCTCTGCTAGGCGAAAGCCTGTGGAGCGGGACCCGAGGGTAGGGGAGTCTTCAACAGGGGGTTGAAGTCTCCAGGGATATCTAGCAGGGGGCTACAGATCCCAGTGGCAGATTTCCAGTGAGACCTCTAACGGGGGTTGGAGTCCCTCTGACTAGTATTTGTGATAGTGCACTATCACAACTACTAGTCGACTGGGAGACGGGAGCATTACTGAGTAGGAAACCTATCCCACAGAGAACACCTTTGCGATGTATTTTGAAGCACTGGAAAGACGTCGGGGGCGGTGACCCACTAACTCGGAAACCATTAATTGAATATTGCAATCATTGGTGGCCAACGTATCAATTGGAAGGTGGGCACAAATGGCCAGAACACGAGACATTGCAATATCGTACCATCTTGCAATTAATGTTGTTTTGTAAAAAGGGAAGGCAAACGGGAAGAAGTGGCATATGTTGATTTGTTCTTTACACCGTGGAATCATCCTGAGCAGCAGAAACAGCGTGAGGTATGTCCACAAGATTCTACGGCAATGTTTCTGAAAAGAGGAAAACGTGGTGAGAACTTGAAAGAGTGTTGCTCTACTTGTGATACTGGATACTTCGCTTGATGAAACTGACAAGAAAATAGTATGGAATACAGCCAGAAGGCAGGTGCAGGGAGCACATGCTAACGGGAATTTACAGAGAACAATGAATAAGAATTTTCCATCTACAAATCCCGAGTGGGACCCTAATCAGCCAGGACCCAGGGGAATGTTGACTAGATGTCAGAGAGAGATTTTATTTGGAGTAAGACAAGCAATGCCAAAAGCAATAAATTGGTCAAAATTTATGAAGTGAGACAAGAATTAAGTGAGTCCCCTTCAGCCTTTATGGAAAGACTGAAGGTGACCACCAGAAAATATACTCATTTGAACCCAGAAAAACCAGAAAAAGCAATTCAGCTGGTCTCTATATTCATAAGACAATCAGCCCCAGATGGGGGCGGGGGGAGAGAAAACAACCTTCAGAAACTAGAACAACCTGAATCCAGAGATCTGGGTTAAATGCTTGAAGTAGCTTGGCATGAAGGAGACCAGGGGAATCAACCCTAGCTGAACACCTGGTTACACTGAAGCTACGGAATGAAGAAATAGAATTTTTGGTAGATACGGGAGCCACTTATTTGGTATTGAATACACGTGAAGAGAAATTTGATCATAAATCAGTAGATGTTGCTAGCGCAACAGGGCAAAGAAAAATTAGCCCCTCTCAGAGCCATTAAAGTTTAAATTGGAGAAGCAATGGGCAACTCACCAGTTTCTGCATATGCCTGAATGTCCACTGCCTCTGTTATGACGAGATCTATTAGGTCAATTAGATGCTCAAGTAACTTTTAAAGATGGAGAGATTAAATCACTAATACCAGAATCAAAAGCCACAGAGGCGAGAGCGTTTATGTTACAGGATTCCTCCAGGGAGGAACGGGTTCCCGAGGAAGTGGAAAACGTAGTAATTCCTTTGGTTTGAGCGAGCGGAGCTCCGGAGCAATCTAAGTGGGCAGAGCCGGTAAAAGTAACCTTAAAGCCTGGAGCCAAGCCCGTAAGACAAAAACAATACCCTATTAAGCCAGAGGCTCGAAAAGGATTACAGAAGTTAATTATAAAATTTTTCAGAATATGAGCTTTTAGTGGAATGTGAATCAGAATATAGTACTCCTGTGTCGCCAGTAAAGAAATCTAGAGGCAAAGAGTATTAGCTAGTTCACGATTTAAGGGCTATAAATCAGGTGGTCCAAGATATACATCCGGTAGTAGCTAATCCATACGCTTTACTGACCTCTTTTAAAGGAGGAGCATAAACGGTTTACTGTACTAGATTTGAAGGACGCCTTCTTTTGCATACCTCCAGGCATAAAAAGTCAAAGCCTATTTGCTTTGGAATGGGAAAGCCCCACCACAGAATGAAAGACACAGCTACCATGGACCGTACTTCCACAAGGATTTAAAAATAGTCCTACGATACTTGAGACTCAGCTGGCAAAAAAAAATTAGAGATATAGAAAAAAACAGAACCCAGGGAGAGGCATCTTGTTACAGAATGCGGATGACATTCTGATAGCGGCACAAAGTAAAGAAAAATGTTTTGAAATTTTTAAATTTTCTCGGCCAAGGAAGATGCGGAGTTTCCAGAAACAAAACCCAAATAGGAAAAGAAGCAGCCATTTATTTAGGATTTGAAATATCTCAAAGACAAAGACAATTAGAAAGTGAAAAGAAAGAAACTATTTGTCAAATTCCCGAACCTAGCAGCCCGAAGGAACTGAGAGCTTTTCTGAAAACAATGAAATAGCATCAGCTCTGGATTCTGAACTATAGACTGTATGTAAAACCATTATTTGAGGCATTGAAAGACTCAAAAGGATAAATATTTAACCTGGACGCCCGGATGCCAAACGGCATTCAAAGAACTGAAAAGAGCCTCGATGATGGCCCCTGCATTAGGCCTACCTGATTTCGCTAAACCTTTTCAGTTGTTTGTCCACGAAAGACAACATTTAGCCCTTGGAGTGCTGACACAGCGACTGGGAACCTGGAAGAGACCTGTGGGCTACTTCTCCAAACAACTCGACCACGCGAGTAAAAGATGGCCTAGGTGTTTACGGGCAGCAGCAACAACAGCGCTGCCGATCCGGGAAGCCCCAAAGTTAACAATGGGACAGAAGATGACAGTATATGTCCCGCACATAGCGGTGACTGTTTTAGAACAAAAGGGGGGTCGTTGGCTATCCCTTAGCAGAATGTTGAAATATCAAGTTGTTCTGTTAGAACAAGACGATGTGGAATCGAAGACTACTGCTATACTGAATCCTGCTATGTTTTTAACAACAGAAAACCTTACGGACAATTTAGAACACGATCGCTTGCTAACTATTGAACAAGTCTATTCCAGCAGACCAGACCTGAGACACAAACCTCTGGGAAAATCCTGATCTGGAGTTGTTTACAGATGGAAGAAGCTCTGGGCGAGAAGAGAAGCGAATGGCTGGATATGCTGTCGTTATCGCCGCCGAGGGAATGGAGTCAGGGGTGCTGCCTGCAAACACCTCAGCACAGAAAGCAGTATTGGTAGCATTGAAGCGAGCTCTGCGAATGGCAGAAGGACAAAGGATAAATATCTAGACTGATTCCAAACGTGCATTTGGTGTGATCCACGATCATGGAGCTATTGGGAAGGAGAAAGGACTGCCATCAGCCCAAGAATCATCAATACAGCATAAAGAAGAAATTCTCCAACTTCCGGAAGACGTGCAGAAACCAAAAGAAGTGGCGGTAAAGCGTTGCAAAGCTCATCAATTTGGCCAGACGGCTGTAAACATAAGCAAACGACTGACCGATAAAGCTGCAAAGAGGACTGCAGAGCAAGGTATCCTTGCACTAGTACCAGTAAAACAGATCAGAATTCCAAAGTTGAAACAGAGATATAATAAATTGGATGAGCAATTAGCAGAACAATTGGAAGCATCACAAAACACAGAGAGATGGTAGGTAACACCAGAAAAACAAGTAATAACAACAACCACCCCACAAGTTATGACAGAACTTGCAAAAGAAAACCATGAGCAAACACATTAGGCTGTAGGCGCTACGGTTTTGAGTTTAAAAACATCTGTAGCGTGTGTAGGCACAACAAGAATAGTTAAACCCATAGTAGCTAAGTGTCCAATCTGTCCTAGAAATAATCCCCTGAACCAAAGGAAACAACCTTTAGGAGTAACAAAACAAAAAATTCTCCCGGAAATTATTAGCAAATTAAGTTCTCTGAGTTACCCAGACAAAATAGATATAGCAGTATTTGTCAGTGCTGATTGACAAATTTTCTAGATGGCCAGAAGCTTTCTCGTGCTGCACCGACAAAGCTAGAGTAGTAGTTAAAACGTTGCTGAAAGAAATAATACCAAGATTTAGAGTGCCAACGGGAACGTCCTCTGATAGAGCACCACATTTTTTTGCAGAGGTACTTCAACAAATTAATAAAATTTTGGGTAGAAAATGGGACCTGCATACACCCTGGAGACCACAATCAAGTGAAAAATTTCAGAACATGAAGCAAACACTAAACTGACATAGTGGAATGTTATTGATCTAGGATGGAAGTATTGAGAAAATTATTATTTCAGAACTTCCAAACAGGGGAAATGTAACCAAAGTGATGAAATCAACCAGAGACAGTGTTCCATTACGGGAACATGGAGCGTACCAATCAGCGCACCTGTCGATCTGCATTTTAGTCCGTAGGCGATCATTAATGCGAACAGAACAACAGACAACGTGCTTCTGTCAGAAAAGGATGAAAAAACGCTGTTTCGCTTAGCGGACTGAGAAAACTAGCCAAGACTGCCAAGAGTAAGAGCCGAGAAGCTAAAAGGTAATTCCGGCAGGGGGAGATCGCGACCACCGACTCACAGACCACCACCGACCCAAGTAACAGAAGAGAACAACGGAAGAGGACAACCGAGCCTGCGCAGCGATTTACATACGGAACGAGCAAGTTTGTACCAATCAGCAGACAGGACAATAATGAATATGTATGAATACGTAAAACATTGATCTACAAATTGTACGGGAAAGGTGCGTGAGGTACGCACGCCAGGAGGAGCGATCCCCCGTGCATCCGGCGCCGCGAATAAAGAATGCCTGCTCTTTAATACTAAATTGGTGTTGAGGAGTCGTTTCCGATTTTAACGCGTTTTTCGGTAACACAGGGAGTCAGATCAAGAGAGCCAGAGAACAACAAAACACCGACAGGCTACAGGACAGAGCAGGAGGAATAAAAAAAAAAAAAAAAACGGAGCCAGAGCCAGGCAGAGAGAGGCGGAGAAAGAAAAAGGAGCCACAGGCTACAGGACAGAGAGAGGGAGGACTGAAAAGACGGGGAGGCAGGGAGACACTCAGAGCGAGATGGAGAAAGAAGGTGCGGGGGGGGGCGCAAAAAAAAAAAGTAAATTTTGCAGCAGGTAAGGAAAGAGAGGGGGCCGGGGGAGAGACAGGGAGGGCCCAGGACGCACAAGAGAGGCAACGGGGCCCCAGTGGCCCAGGACTCACCGCGACTCTCGCTCTCAGCGCTGCTGGCACAATTTAGCCGTTCAGATGCTTCTTTCCCCTCCTCTCCTCCCTGCCTCTTCTGCAGCTCCAGACTCTAGGCCGTCCTCCACCTGAAGAGGATACGTGGGTGTCTTACAGCTCTTACCAGATGAGGCTTCCTAGGCACGTAGCCTAGCTCGCTCGTGCACTACACGCCCGTACCCAACTCCGGGTTACGCGTACAGACCCTACGGTGCACGTTGGTGGCCTGGCCCGCTGCGGGCTATGAAGGGGGATCCTTCCTCCCCCACCTGCATGGACAGGCTCTCTCTTGCCTGCGGCAGGAAGGCAGCTGGCAGCCAGAGCACCTTCAGTTTCTTCTTCTTTACCTTTCGTTGGCGTCTCCAGCTTCAGCTGAGGCAGCTCCTGTCCGCAGCCGGGAAGGGCTTTGTCTATCCCTTTTCGGCCCTGCGCTGCGAGGACGGCGAGGACGGGCAGAGAGAAGCCACGCGAGCCTGAGACGGCCACAGGCAACGGCATCCCCGGGGGAAGGACAGACAACCACGTCCTCAGCACGGTTTCTGGGAGAGGGAAAGAAGAAACAGTGACCGTCATTACCGTCGATCGACCCTGGCCAAAGCCTCTCCTTCCGCAGGGGCTTCTGGACACACCGCTCCCTCCCCACGCTACTGCTAAGGGCCCCTGCACCAAGGGGGAATCCAGTGCGCTTGAGGGACGGCTTGCTGCCTTCACGACAGGGCCTGGGGGCGGCCTAAGGCTATGCAGCACGCTTATGGGGAGGTGCCGGAGCTGGGGGCAGGCGCACGGGGCAAGGGGGGCCCGGGGAGGCTGAGCGGGACCTCCGGTGGGCCGGGGAGGCGGCCATCATCTGCGCCCTGGGCACGGGGAAAAGGTCATCGTCCTCCTCCTTTCCCTCTTCCCTTCTGTCAGCTCCCGGGGAACTCACCGCTTCTCGGGAAGCGGCCGCACCCGCAAGCCCCCAGTAATCAACACGAAGCCAACCCCAAAAATACACCTCGCGTACCGTACGCGCCACGGCCGCCCGGCACCCGAGCGCCGGAAGACCGCGCCTCCCGCCATGCCCGGCGAACCACGTGACAGGGCCGGCAGCCACTGCGCCAGGAATACAGCTCCCGGCATGCTCTGCGGCACAACCCGGCCGCCCGGCAGCCGCAAGGACTACAGCTCCCGGCATGCTCTGCGGCACAACCCGGCCGCCCGGCGGCCGGTTTGATGCGGAGCCACCCAGCATCCCTGCGAGCACAGCTGCAGGCGCAACAGCAGTTACGCAGCCACAACTAGGCACTAAACAAAGGCTTTCCAACACTGGAGGTCTAGAACAGGTAGACATTAGCACAGAAGCACAAGGGGCTCCGTCACCCTGCACAAATCTCCCCGTGCCTACATACGCACACGTTCAGAAGTTAGTTATCAGAAAACGCCCGACTCAGCCATTTGCCACAGTCACGAGACTCACGACATGATAACACGACATGACACACGAGGTGGGCTCAGAGTTTTAAGGCAAGAAATACCTCCCACGCCCCCCACCCGAGATCTTTCAGGGTCCACACCTGCCATCGCCCCGCACCAAACCTACCCGGCCAAAGGCTTTCAGGTGGCCCGAAACACTGTACACAGAAAATAACCAGGGACAGACCTGCATTGTTCGGAAGCGAACGATGCCCGACCGGGGCTCCTCTGCGGGGCACGGAGCCCCCCGGCCCCGCCCGGAGACACACACCCGCCCCCCGCGGCCCGAACTCACCCACCAGCGCTCTCCGGCCCCCGGACACGGCCGCGCTGCTCTCTCAGGCGGCTGCCGCAGGCGAGGCTCGGGCACCGCCAGGCCTCCAGGCGTCCCGAGGGGCTGCCGGCCACCGCAGGGGATGGCTGCCGGCGGCCGGACCGCCGCGGCGCTCCCCGCCCAGCTCCGAGCAGGCTCCGCCGGCCGCGGGCTTCCCACGCCGGGCCGCAGAGGGGCCCCGGCACCGCACAGGGACGCCTCGCGACCCGGCCGCCACACGCACCGGCCCTTCGGCCTCCACACGCACCGCTCCCGCCCCCGCTCCGACGCGCCGCGCACGCGCCACCGGAAGCCCGAGCCCCGCGGGGCGGCCCTTAAAGGGCGGCCGGAAGGAACGGCCCCCACCGGCCCCGCCACCGCGCCCAGCCGGTGAGCGCCAGCGCCCCCTGCTGGCCGGGCCGCGCTCAGCTCGCGAGGGCGCCGAGGGCCGGGCGGGGCGGGACGCGCCGGCTCGGGGCCAGCGCCTTCTCGGGGCGAGCGGGAAACCCCTGCGGGCCCCGGTCACGGCCGGGCACAGCCGCGCGCCCTCCGAGAGCTGCTGAACGGGGCTGCCGCTCGTGACACATACCGAGCCGTCTGCGACGGGAGCGGGCAGAGGAGGAAGGGGTCGGCGGCCGCGGGGCCCTGGCCCCAGGCGGGGGGGAGGGGCTGGGGCCCGGGGGGCCGCCCCCCTACTCACAGTTCCCTCACAGTTCCCTCACAGTTCCCTCACAGTTCCCTCACAGTTCCCTCACAGTTCCCCCCATGGACGGAACCGGGACCTACTGTGAGGCACTGGGAAAGAAGTGGGAGGAAGCCGGGACAGACCAATATAGCCCAGTATGGACTAGACCAATATAGCCCAGTATGGACTAGACCAATATAGCCCAGTATGGACTGGAGGGAACTGCGAGGGAACCGCGAGAGAACCCCACAGAACAAACCATGGGGCACGAGAAGGCAGAGAATTAAGAATTAGGGACAGGGAGCCAGAAAAAAAAAAAGAAAAAAACCAAAGGGAGACAGAGAGCAAAAGGAATCGCAATGCGTACGGAGAGAAGAGAGAAACAATTCTAGCATAGGGTCACGCGGGAGCCAGGGACAGCAAGATGGAGAAAGGACAGAAGCTACAGGCTACAGGGCAGAGAGGGAAGAATTAATGAATAGACACAGAGAGCTGGGCAGAAAGAGATGGAGAAAGGCTAAAGATCACACGGCCTACAGGGAAGAGAGAAGAGAGGCAGGAATTTTAAAAACAGGGGCAAGAAGCCAGAGAGAGGGAGAGAGAAGCAACAATAAAATGGGGACAAGCCACAGGGCAGCGAGGAGGGAATCAATGAATAAGAACACGAGACCAAAGAGAACACAATGTAGAATGGAAAAAAGGAACAGCGGCCTACAGGGAAGGAGGAATTAAAGATCAGGGACTGGGAGGCAGACAGAGACACATGAAGAAACAAGTGAAAAAAAAGAAAAAAACAAACCAACAGCAATGGGCTACAAAGACAGAGAGGGAGGAAATGAGGAAATAAAACGTCGCAGCAAGGAGCTGGACAGAGAGAGATGAGGACAAACAAATAGCACGGGTCCACGTGACAGAGAACGTGGAATTAGAACACAGAGAGAGGGAGCCGGACAGAGAGAGAGGCCGAGAGAAACATCTAGACAGGCTACAGCGGGCAGAGGCAGGAATTAAAACCTAGGGACAGGGAGCTGGACAGAGAGAGATGGAGGTCACAGGGAACAGCGGTGGCTGCAGGAAGAACAGGAATTCATGAATAGGGCAAGGGAGCTGGACAGAGAAGAACTCAGAAAGGCAAGAACAGTAGCAGGGTACAGAGCAGAGAAGACGAATTAAAAAGCACGGGGGGAGCGTTGAGGCAGACAGAGAGAGATTAAGAAAAAAGTCACGGGCTACGTGGCAAAGCAGGAGGAATTCAGAAACGAGGATGGGAACCAAGGGAGAGTGTGCTGGTGAAGGATAACGGGCATTAAAAGTGAGGGACGGGGAGCTGGGAAAAGCGAGGCAGAGAAAAACAGAATCACAGAGAGAATCACACAAAGCCAAAAAAGAAGAAACTGAACAACAGGAACAGGTGTAACCAAAGCGATGAAATCAACCAACCAGAGACGGTGTTCCATTACGGGAACATGGAGCGTACCAATCAGCGCACCTGTCGATCTGCATTTTAGTCCCTAGGCGATCGTTAATGTCAGCAGAACAACAGACAACATGCTTCTGTCAGAAAAGGATGACAAAACGCGGTTTCGCTTAGCGGACTGAGAAAACTAGCCAAGACTGCCAAGAGTAAGAGCCGAGAAGCTAAAAGGTAATTCCGGCAGGGGGAGATCGCGACCACCGACTCACAGACCACCACCGACCCAAGTAACACCACCTACTCAGAAGAGAACAACGGAAGAGGACAACCGAGCCTGCGCAGTGATTGACATACGGAACGAGCAAGTTTGTACCCATCGCTAGACAAGACAATAATGACTATGTATGAGTATGTAAAATTTTCATCTACAAATTGTACAGGAAAGGTGCGTGAGGTACGCACGCCAGGAGGAGCGATCCCCCGTGCATCCGGCGCCGTGAATATAGAATGCCTGCTCTTTAATACTAAATTGGTGTTGAGGAGTCGTTTCCGATTTTAACGCGTTTTTCGGTAACAGTTTTGGCACCCCAGGTGGGAACCTGCTTTTGAATCTCGACGGATCCGTGGGATCGTGGGACCTGCAGCCGGCCCCGAGGAATTCTCCGGGAGAGCTTCCGATCCCCGGGCCAGAGAATTCTGAGCAAGATCCCCTGGATTGAGGTAAACAAGGCATTCTTTGAAGAAGAAACTTAGGTAGAATAATACGTGGGGTTAGTTTCCCACATAGGATAGGATAGCGGGTTTGAGTCCCACAGGCCTGCCCGTAAGGCGCGGCGAAAGCCACGCAGGGTCGGGGCCAAGAGGTGCCTCGGTTGGTAAGTCTCTGCTAGGCGAAAGCCTGTGGAGCGGGACCCGAGGGTAGGGGAGTCTTCAACAGGGGGTTGAAGTCTCCAGGGATATCTAGCAGGGGGCTACAGATCCCAGTGGCAGATTTCCAGTGAGACCTCTAACGGGGGTTGGAGTCCCTCTGACTAGTATTTGTGATAGTGCACTATCACAACTACTAGTCGACTGGGAGACGGGAGCATTACTGAGTAGGAAACCTATCCCACAGAGAACACCTTTGCGATGTATTTTGAAGCACTGGAAAGACGTCGGGGGCGGTGACCCACTAACTCGGAAACCATTAATTGAATATTGCAATCATTGGTGGCCAACGTATCAATTGGAAGGTGGGCACAAATGGCCAGAACACGAGACATTGCAATATCGTACCATCTTGCAATTAATGTTGTTTTGTAAAAAGGGAAGGCAAACGGGAAGAAGTGGCATATGTTGATTTGTTCTTTACACCGTGGAATCATCCCGAGCAGCAGAAACAGCGTGAGGTATGTCCACAAGATTCTACGGCAATGTTTCTGAAAAGAGGAAAACGTGGTGAGAACTTGAAAGAGTGTTGCTCTACTTGTGATACTGGATACTTCGCTTGATGAAACTGACAAGAAAATAGTATGGAATACAGCCAGAAGGCAGGTGCAGGGAGCACATGCTAACGGGAATTTACAGAGAACAATGAATAAGAATTTTCCATCTACAAATCCCGAGTGGGACCCTAATCAGCCAGGACCCAGGGGAATGTTGACTAGATGTCAGAGAGAGATTTTATTTGGAGTAAGACAAGCAATGCCAAAAGCAATAAATTGGTCAAAATTTATGAAGTGAGACAAGAATTAAGTGAGTCCCCTTCAGCCTTTATGGAAAGACTGAAGGTGACCACCAGAAAATATACTCATTTGAACCCAGAAAAACCAGAAAAAGCAATTCAGCTGGTCTCTATATTCATAAGACAATCAGCCCCAGATGGGGGCGGGGGGAGAGAAAACAACCTTCAGAAACTAGAACAACCTGAATCCAGAGATCTGGGTTAAATGCTTGAAGTAGCTTGGCATGAAGGAGACCAGGGGAATCAACCCTAGCTGAACACCTGGTTACACTGAAGCTACGGAATGAAGAAATAGAATTTTTGGTAGATACGGGAGCCACTTATTTGGTATTGAATACACGTGAAGAGAAATTTGATCATAAATCAGTAGATGTTGCTAGCGCAACAGGGCAAAGAAAAATTAGCCCCTCTCAGAGCCATTAAAGTTTAAATTGGAGAAGCAATGGGCAACTCACCAGTTTCTGCATATGCCTGAATGTCCACTGCCTCTGTTATGACGAGATCTATTAGGTCAATTAGATGCTCAAGTAACTTTTAAAGATGGAGAGATTAAATCACTAATACCAGAATCAAAAGCCACAGAGGCGAGAGCGTTTATGTTACAGGATTCCTCCAGGGAGGAACGGGTTCCCGAGGAAGTGGAAAACGTAGTAATTCCTTTGGTTTGAGCGAGCGGAGCTCCGGAGCAATCTAAGTGGGCAGAGCCGGTAAAAGTAACCTTAAAGCCTGGAGCCAAGCCCGTAAGACAAAAACAATACCCTATTAAGCCAGAGGCTCGAAAAGGATTACAGAAGTTAATTATAAAATTTTTCAGAATATGAGCTTTTAGTGGAATGTGAATCAGAATATAGTACTCCTGTGTCGCCAGTAAAGAAATCTAGAGGCAAAGAGTATTAGCTAGTTCACGATTTAAGGGCTATAAATCAGGTGGTCCAAGATATACATCCGGTAGTAGCTAATCCATACGCTTTACTGACCTCTTTTAAAGGAGGAGCATAAACGGTTTACTGTACTAGATTTGAAGGACGCCTTCTTTTGCATACCTCCAGGCATAAAAAGTCAAAGCCTATTTGCTTTGGAATGGGAAAGCCCCACCACAGAATGAAAGACACAGCTACCATGGACCGTACTTCCACAAGGATTTAAAAATAGTCCTACGATACTTGAGACTCAGCTGGCAAAAAAAAATTAGAGATATAGAAAAAAACAGAACCCAGGGAGAGGCATCTTGTTACAGAATGCGGATGACATTCTGATAGCGGCACAAAGTAAAGAAAAATGTTTTGAAATTTTTAAATTTTCTCGGCCAAGGAAGATGCGGAGTTTCCAGAAACAAAACCCAAATAGGAAAAGAAGCAGCCATTTATTTAGGATTTGAAATATCTCAAAGACAAAGACAATTAGAAAGTGAAAAGAAAGAAACTATTTGTCAAATTCCCGAACCTAGCAGCCCGAAGGAACTGAGAGCTTTTCTGAAAACAATGAAATAGCATCAGCTCTGGATTCTGAACTATAGACTGTATGTAAAACCATTATTTGAGGCATTGAAAGACTCAAAAGGATAAATATTTAACCTGGACGCCCGGATGCCAAACGGCATTCAAAGAACTGAAAAGAGCCTCGATGATGGCCCCTGCATTAGGCCTACCTGATTTCGCTAAACCTTTTGAGTTGTTTGTCCACGAAAGACAACATTTAGCCCTTGGAGTGCTGACACAGCGACTGGGAACCTGGAAGAGACCTGTGGGCTACTTCTCCAAACAACTCGACCACGCGAGTAAAAGATGGCCTAGGTGTTTACGGGCAGCAGCAACAACAGCGCTGCCGATCCGGGAAGCCCCAAAGTTAACAATGGGACAGAAGATGACAGTATATGTCCCGCACATAGCGGTGACTGTTTTAGAACAAAAGGGGGGTCGTTGGCTATCCCTTAGCAGAATGTTGAAATATCAAGTTGTTCTGTTAGAACAAGACGATGTGGAATCGAAGACTACTGCTATACTGAATCCTGCTATGTTTTTAACAACAGAAAACCTTACGGACAATTTAGAACACGATCGCTTGCTAACTATTGAACAAGTCTATTCCAGCAGACCAGACCTGAGACACAAACCTCTGGGAAAATCCTGATCTGGAGTTGTTTACAGATGGAAGAAGCTCTGGGCGAGAAGAGAAGCGAATGGCCGGATATGCTGTCGTTATCGCCGCCGAGGGAATGGAGTCAGGGGTGCTGCCTGCAAACACCTCAGCACAGAAAGCAGTATTGGTAGCATTGAAGCGAGCTCTGCGAATGGCAGAAGGACAAAGGATAAATATCTAGACTGATTCCAAACGTGCATTTGGTGTGATCCACGATCATGGAGCTATTGGGAAGGAGAAAGGACTGCCATCAGCCCAAGAATCATCAATACAGCATAAAGAAGAAATTCTCCAACTTCCGGAAGACGTGCAGAAACCAAAAGAAGTGGCGGTAAAGCGTTGCAAAGCTCATCAATTTGGCCAGACGGCTGTAAACATAAGCAAACGACTGACCGATAAAGCTGCAAAGAGGACTGCAGAGCAAGGTATCCTTGCACTAGTACCAGTAAAACAGATCAGAATTCCAAAGTTGAAACAGAGATATAATAAATTGGATGAGCAATTAGCAGAACAATTGGAAGCATCACAAAACACAGAGAGATGGTAGGTAACACCAGAAAAACAAGTAATAACAACAACCACCCCACAAGTTATGACAGAACTTGCAAAAGAAAACCATGAGCAAACACATTAGGCTGTAGGCGCTACGGTTTTGAGTTTAAAAACATCTGTAGCGTGTGTAGGCACAACAAGAATAGTTAAACCCATAGTAGCTAAGTGTCCAATCTGTCCTAGAAATAATCCCCTGAACCAAAGGAAACAACCTTTAGGAGTAACAAAACAAAAAATTCTCCCGGAAATTATTAGCAAATTAAGTTCTCTGAGTTACCCAGACAAAATAGATATAGCAGTATTTGTCAGTGCTGATTGACAAATTTTCTAGATGGCCAGAAGCTTTCTCGTGCTGCACCGACAAAGCTAGAGTAGTAGTTAAAACGTTGCTGAAGGAAATAATACCAAGATTTAGAGTGCCAACGGGAACGTCCTCTGATAGAGCACCACATTTTTTTGCAGAGGTACTTCAACAAATTAATAAAATTTTGGGTAGAAAATGAGACCTGCATACACCCTGGAGACCACAATCAAGTGAAAAATTTCAGAACATGAAGCAAACACTAAACTGACATAGTGGAATGTTATTGATCTAGGATGGAAGTATTGAGAAAATTATTATTTCAGAACTTCCAAACAGGGGAAATGTAACCAAAGTGATGAAATCAACCAGAGACAGTGTTCCATTACGGGAACATGGAGCGTACCAATCAGCGCACCTGTCGATCTGCATTTTAGTCCGTAGGCGATCATTAATGCGAACAGAACAACAGACAACGTGCTTCTGTCAGAAAAGGATGAAAAAACGCTGTTTCGCTTAGCGGACTGAGAAAACTAGCCAAGACTGCCAAGAGTAAGAGCCGAGAAGCTAAAAGGTAATTCCGGCAGGGGGAGATCGCGACCACCGACTCACAGACCACCACCGACCCAAGTAACAGAAGAGAACAACGGAAGAGGACAACCGAGCCTGCGCAGCGATTTACATACGGAACGAGCAAGTTTGTACCAATCAGCAGACAGGACAATAATGAATATGTATGAATACGTAAAACATTGATCTACAAATTGTACGGGAAAGGTGCGTGAGGTACGCACGCCAGGAGGAGCGATCCCCCGTGCATCCGGCGCCGCGAATAAAGAATGCCTGCTCTTTAATACTAAATTGGTGTTGAGGAGTCGTTTCCGATTTTAACGCGTTTTTCGGTAACACAGGGAGTCAGATCAAGAGAGCCAGAGAACAACAAAACACCGACAGGCTACAGGACAGAGCAGGAGGAATAAAAAAAAAAAAAAAAACGGAGCCAGAGCCAGGCAGAGAGAGGCGGAGAAAGAAAAAGGAGCCACAGGCTACAGGACAGAGAGAGGGAGGACTGAAAAGACGGGGAGGCAGGGAGACACTCAGAGCGAGATGGAGAAAGAAGGTGCGGGGGGGGGCGCAAAAAAAAAAAGTAAATTTTGCAGCAGGTAAGGAAAGAGAGGGGGCCGGGGGAGAGACAGGGAGGGCCCAGGACGCACAAGAGAGGCAACGGGGCCCCAGTGGCCCAGGACTCACCGCGACTCTCGCTCTCAGCGCTGCTGGCACAATTTAGCCGTTCAGATGCTTCTTTCCCCTCCTCTCCTCCCTGCCTCTTCTGCAGCTCCAGACTCTAGGCCGTCCTCCACCTGAAGAGAATACGTGGGTGTCTTACAGCTCTTACCAGATGAGGCTTCCTAGGCACGTAGCCTAGCTCGCTCGTGCACTACACGCCCGTACCCAACTCCGGGTTACGCGTACAGACCCTACGGTGCACGTTGGTGGCCTGGCCCGCTGCGGGCTATGAAGGGGGATCCTTCCTCCCCCACCTGCATGGACAGGCTCTCTCTTGCCTGCGGCAGGAAGGCAGCTGGCAGCCAGAGCACCTTCAGTTTCTTCTTCTTTACCTTTCGTTGGCGTCTCCAGCTTCAGCTGAGGCAGCTCCTGTCCGCAGCCGGGAAGGGCTTTGTCTATCCCTTTTCGGCCCTGCGCTGCGAGGACGGCGAGGACGGGCAGAGAGAAGCCACGCGAGCCTGAGACGGCCACAGGCAACGGCATCCCCGGGGGAAGGACAGACAACCACGTCCTCAGCACGGTTTCTGGGAGAGGGAAAGAAGAAACAGTGACCGTCATTACCGTCGATCGACCCTGGCCAAAGCCTCTCCTTCCGCAGGGGCTTCTGGACACACCGCTCCCTCCCCACGCTACTGCTAAGGGCCCCTGCACCAAGGGGGAATCCAGTGCGCTTGAGGGACGGCTTGCTGCCTTCACGACAGGGCCTGGGGGCGGCCTAAGGCTATGCAGCACGCTTATGGGGAGGTGCCGGAGCTGGGGGCAGGCGCACGGGGCAAGGGGGGCCCGGGGAGGCTGAGCGGGACCTCCGGTGGGCCGGGGAGGCGGCCATCATCTGCGCCCTGGGCACGGGGAAAAGGTCATCGTCCTCCTCCTTTCCCTCTTCCCTTCTGTCAGCTCCCGGGGAACTCACCGCTTCTCGGGAAGCGGCCGCACCCGCAAGCCCCCAGTAATCAACACGAAGCCAACCCCAAAAATACACCTCGCGTACCGTACGCGCCACGGCCGCCCGGCACCCGAGCGCCGGAAGACCGCGCCTCCCGCCATGCCCGGCGAACCACGTGACAGGGCCGGCAGCCACTGCGCCAGGAATACAGCTCCCGGCATGCTCTGCGGCACAACCCGGCCGCCCGGCAGCCGCAAGGACTACAGCTCCCGGCATGCTCTGCGGCACAACCCGGCCGCCCGGCGGCCGGTTTGATGCGGAGCCACCCAGCATCCCTGCGAGCACAGCTGCAGGCGCAACAGCAGTTACGCAGCCACAACTAGGCACTAAACAAAGGCTTTCCAACACTGGAGGTCTAGAACAGGTAGACATTAGCACAGAAGCACAAGGGGCTCCGTCACCCTGCACAAATCTCCCCGTGCCTACATACGCACACGTTCAGAAGTTAGTTATCAGAAAACGCCCGACTCAGCCATTTGCCACAGTCACGAGACTCACGACATGATAACACGACATGACACACGAGGTGGGCTCAGAGTTTTAAGGCAAGAAATACCTCCCACGCCCCCCACCCGAGATCTTTCAGGGTCCACACCTGCCATCGCCCCGCACCAAACCTACCCGGCCAAAGGCTTTCAGGTGGCCCGAAACACTGTACACAGAAAATAACCAGGGACAGACCTGCATTGTTCGGAAGCGAACGATGCCCGACCGGGGCTCCTCTGCGGGGCACGGAGCCCCCCGGCCCCGCCCGGAGACACACACCCGCCCCCCGCGGCCCGAACTCACCCACCAGCGCTCTCCGGCCCCCGGACACGGCCGCGCTGCTCTCTCAGGCGGCTGCCGCAGGCGAGGCTCGGGCACCGCCAGGCCTCCAGGCGTCCCGAGGGGCTGCCGGCCACCGCAGGGGATGGCTGCCGGCGGCCGGACCGCCGCGGCGCTCCCCGCCCAGCTCCGAGCAGGCTCCGCCGGCCGCGGGCTTCCCACGCCGGGCCGCAGAGGGGCCCCGGCACCGCACAGGGACGCCTCGCGACCCGGCCGCCACACGCACCGGCCCTTCGGCCTCCACACGCACCGCTCCCGCCCCCGCTCCGACGCGCCGCGCACGCGCCACCGGAAGCCCGAGCCCCGCGGGGCGGCCCTTAAAGGGCGGCCGGAAGGAACGGCCCCCACCGGCCCCGCCACCGCGCCCAGCCGGTGAGCGCCAGCGCCCCCTGCTGGCCGGGCCGCGCTCAGCTCGCGAGGGCGCCGAGGGCCGGGCGGGGCGGGACGCGCCGGCTCGGGGCCAGCGCCTTCTCGGGGCGAGCGGGAAACCCCTGCGGGCCCCGGTCACGGCCGGGCACAGCCGCGCGCCCTCCGAGAGCTGCTGAACGCGGCTGCCGCTCGTGACACATACCGAGCCGTCTGCGACGGGAGCGGGCAGAGGAGGAAGGGGCCGGCGGCCACGGGGCCTGGCCCCAGGCGGGGGGGAGGGGCTGGGGCCCGGGGGGCCGCCCCCCTACTCACAGTTCCCCCACAGTTCCCTCACAGTTCCCTCACAGTTCCCCCCATGGACGGAACCGGGACCTACTGTGAGGCACTGGGAAAGAAGTGGGAGGAAGCCGGGACAGACCAATATAGCCCAGTATGGACTAGACCAATATAGCCCAGTATGGACTAGACCAATATAGCCCAGTATGGACTGGAGGGAACTGCGAGGGAACCGCGAGAGAACCCCACAGAACAAACCATGGGGCACGAGAAGGCAGAGAATTAAGAATTAGGGACAGGGAGCCAGAAAAAAAAAAAGAAAAAACCAAAGGGAGACAGAGAGCAAAAGGAATCGCAATGCGTACGGAGAGAAGAGAGAAACAATTCTAGCATAGGGTCACGCGGGAGCCAGGGACAGCAAGATGGAGAAAGGACAGAAGCTACAGGCTACAGGGCAGAGAGGGAAGAATTAATGACTAGACACAGAGAGCTGGGCAGAAAGAGATGGAGAAAGGCTAAAGATCACACGGCCTACAGGGAAGAGAGAAGAGAGGCAGGAATTTTAAAAACAGGGGCAAGAAGCCAGAGAGAGGGAGAGAGAAGCAACAATAAAATGGGGACAAGCCACAGGGCAGCGAGGAGGGAATCAATGAATAAGAACACGAGACCAAAGAGAACACAATGTAGAATGGAAAAAAGGAACAGCGGCCTACAGGGAAGGAGGAATTAAAGATCAGGGACTGGGAGGCAGACAGAGACACATGAAGAAACAAGTGAAAAAAAAGAAAAAAACAAACCAACAGCAATGGGCTACAAAGACAGAGAGGGAGGAAATGAGGAAATAAAACATCGCAGCAAGGAGCTGGACAGAGAGAGATGAGGACAAACAAATAGCACGGGTCCACGTGACAGAGAACGTGGAATTAGAACACAGAGAGAGGGAGCCGGACAGAGAGAGAGGCCGAGAGAAACATCTAGACAGGCTACAGCGGGCAGAGGCAGGAATTAAAACCTAGGGACAGGGAGCTGGACAGAGAGAGATGGAGGTCACAGGGAACAGCGGTGGCTGCAGGAAGAACAGGAATTCATGAATAGGGCAAGGGAGCTGGACAGAGAAGAACTCAGAAAGGCAAGAACAGTAGCAGGGTACAGAGCAGAGAAGACGAATTAAAAAGCACGGGGGGAGCGTTGAGGCAGACAGAGAGAGATTAAGAAAAAAGTCACGGGCTACGTGGCAAAGCAGGAGGAATTCAGAAACGAGGATGGGAACCAAGGGAGAGTGTGCTGGTGAAGGATAACGGGCATTAAAAGTGAGGGACGGGGAGCTGGGAAAAGCGAGGCAGAGAAAAACAGAATCACAGAGAGAATCACACAAAGCCAAAAAAGAAGAAACTGAACAACAGGAACAGGTGTAACCAAAGCGATGAAATCAACCAACCAGAGACGGTGTTCCATTACGGGAACATGGAGCGTACCAATCAGCGCACCTGTCGATCTGCATTTTAGTCCCTAGGCGATCGTTAATGTCAGCAGAACAACAGACAACATGCTTCTGTCAGAAAAGGATGACAAAACGCGGTTTCGCTTAGCGGACTGAGAAAACTAGCCAAGACTGCCAAGAGTAAGAGCCGAGAAGCTAAAAGGTAATTCCGGCAGGGGGAGATCGCGACCACCGACTCACAGACCACCACCGACCCAAGTAACACCACCTACTCAGAAGAGAACAACGGAAGAGGACAACCGAGCCTGCGCAGTGATTGACATACGGAACGAGCAAGTTTGTACCCATCGCTAGACAAGACAATAATGACTATGTATGAGTATGTAAAATTTTCATCTACAAATTGTACAGGAAAGGTGCGTGAGGTACGCACGCCAGGAGGAGCGATCCCCCGTGCATCCGGCGCCGTGAATATAGAATGCCTGCTCTTTAATACTAAATTGGTGTTGAGGAGTCGTTTCCGATTTTAACGCGTTTTTCGGTAACAGTTTTGGCACCCCAGGTGGGAACCTGCTTTTGAATCTCGACGGATCCGTGGGATCGTGGGACCTGCAGCCGGCCCCGAGGAATTCTCCGGGAGAGCTTCCGATCCCCGGGCCAGAGAATTCTGAGCAAGATCCCCTGGATTGAGGTAAACAAGGCATTCTTTGAAGAAGAAACTTAGGTAGAATAATACGTGGGGTTAGTTTCCCACATAGGATAGGATAGCGGGTTTGAGTCCCACAGGCCTGCCCGTAAGGCGCGGCGAAAGCCACGCAGGGTCGGGGCCAAGAGGTGCCTCGGTTGGTAAGTCTCTGCTAGGCGAAAGCCTGTGGAGCGGGACCCGAGGGTAGGGGAGTCTTCAACAGGGGGTTGAAGTCTCCAGGGATATCTAGCAGGGGGCTACAGATCCCAGTGGCAGATTTCCAGTGAGACCTCTAACGGGGGTTGGAGTCCCTCTGACTAGTATTTGTGATAGTGCACTATCACAACTACTAGTCGACTGGGAGACGGGAGCATTACTGAGTAGGAAACCTATCCCACAGAGAACACCTTTGCGATGTATTTTGAAGCACTGGAAAGACGTCGGGGGCGGTGACCCACTAACTCGGAAACCATTAATTGAATATTGCAATCATTGGTGGCCAACGTATCAATTGGAAGGTGGGCACAAATGGCCAGAACACGAGACATTGCAATATCGTACCATCTTGCAATTAATGTTGTTTTGTAAAAAGGGAAGGCAAACGGGAAGAAGTGGCATATGTTGATTTGTTCTTTACACCGTGGAATCATCCCGAGCAGCAGAAACAGCGTGAGGTATGTCCACAAGATTCTACGGCAATGTTTCTGAAAAGAGGAAAACGTGGTGAGAACTTGAAAGAGTGTTGCTCTACTTGTGATACTGGATACTTCGCTTGATGAAACTGACAAGAAAATAGTATGGAATACAGCCAGAAGGCAGGTGCAGGGAGCACATGCTAACGGGAATTTACAGAGAACAATGAATAAGAATTTTCCATCTACAAATCCCGAGTGGGACCCTAATCAGCCAGGACCCAGGGGAATGTTGACTAGATGTCAGAGAGAGATTTTATTTGGAGTAAGACAAGCAATGCCAAAAGCAATAAATTGGTCAAAATTTATGAAGTGAGACAAGAATTAAGTGAGTCCCCTTCAGCCTTTATGGAAAGACTGAAGGTGACCACCAGAAAATATACTCATTTGAACCCAGAAAAACCAGAAAAAGCAATTCAGCTGGTCTCTATATTCATAAGACAATCAGCCCCAGATGGGGGCGGGGGGAGAGAAAACAACCTTCAGAAACTAGAACAACCTGAATCCAGAGATCTGGGTTAAATGCTTGAAGTAGCTTGGCATGAAGGAGACCAGGGGAATCAACCCTAGCTGAACACCTGGTTACACTGAAGCTACGGAATGAAGAAATAGAATTTTTGGTAGATACGGGAGCCACTTATTTGGTATTGAATACACGTGAAGAGAAATTTGATCATAAATCAGTAGATGTTGCTAGCGCAACAGGGCAAAGAAAAATTAGCCCCTCTCAGAGCCATTAAAGTTTAAATTGGAGAAGCAATGGGCAACTCACCAGTTTCTGCATATGCCTGAATGTCCACTGCCTCTGTTATGACGAGATCTATTAGGTCAATTAGATGCTCAAGTAACTTTTAAAGATGGAGAGATTAAATCACTAATACCAGAATCAAAAGCCACAGAGGCGAGAGCGTTTATGTTACAGGATTCCTCCAGGGAGGAACGGGTTCCCGAGGAAGTGGAAAACGTAGTAATTCCTTTGGTTTGAGCGAGCGGAGCTCCGGAGCAATCTAAGTGGGCAGAGCCGGTAAAAGTAACCTTAAAGCCTGGAGCCAAGCCCGTAAGACAAAAACAATACCCTATTAAGCCAGAGGCTCGAAAAGGATTACAGAAGTTAATTATAAAATTTTTCAGAATATGAGCTTTTAGTGGAATGTGAATCAGAATATAGTACTCCTGTGTCGCCAGTAAAGAAATCTAGAGGCAAAGAGTATTAGCTAGTTCACGATTTAAGGGCTATAAATCAGGTGGTCCAAGATATACATCCGGTAGTAGCTAATCCATACGCTTTACTGACCTCTTTTAAAGGAGGAGCATAAACGGTTTACTGTACTAGATTTGAAGGACGCCTTCTTTTGCATACCTCCAGGCATAAAAAGTCAAAGCCTATTTGCTTTGGAATGGGAAAGCCCCACCACAGAATGAAAGACACAGCTACCATGGACCGTACTTCCACAAGGATTTAAAAATAGTCCTACGATACTTGAGACTCAGCTGGCAAAAAAAAATTAGAGATATAGAAAAAAACAGAACCCAGGGAGAGGCATCTTGTTACAGAATGCGGATGACATTCTGATAGCGGCACAAAGTAAAGAAAAATGTTTTGAAATTTTTAAATTTTCTCGGCCAAGGAAGATGCGGAGTTTCCAGAAACAAAACCCAAATAGGAAAAGAAGCAGCCATTTATTTAGGATTTGAAATATCTCAAAGACAAAGACAATTAGAAAGTGAAAAGAAAGAAACTATTTGTCAAATTCCCGAACCTAGCAGCCCGAAGGAACTGAGAGCTTTTCTGAAAACAATGAAATAGCATCAGCTCTGGATTCTGAACTATAGACTGTATGTAAAACCATTATTTGAGGCATTGAAAGACTCAAAAGGATAAATATTTAACCTGGACGCCCGGATGCCAAACGGCATTCAAAGAACTGAAAAGAGCCTCGATGATGGCCCCTGCATTAGGCCTACCTGATTTCGCTAAACCTTTTGAGTTGTTTGTCCACGAAAGACAACATTTAGCCCTTGGAGTGCTGACACAGCGACTGGGAACCTGGAAGAGACCTGTGGGCTACTTCTCCAAACAACTCGACCACGCGAGTAAAAGATGGCCTAGGTGTTTACGGGCAGCAGCAACAACAGCGCTGCCGATCCGGGAAGCCCCAAAGTTAACAATGGGACAGAAGATGACAGTATATGTCCCGCACATAGCGGTGACTGTTTTAGAACAAAAGGGGGGTCGTTGGCTATCCCTTAGCAGAATGTTGAAATATCAAGTTGTTCTGTTAGAACAAGACGATGTGGAATCGAAGACTACTGCTATACTGAATCCTGCTATGTTTTTAACAACAGAAAACCTTACGGACAATTTAGAACACGATCGCTTGCTAACTATTGAACAAGTCTATTCCAGCAGACCAGACCTGAGACACAAACCTCTGGGAAAATCCTGATCTGGAGTTGTTTACAGATGGAAGAAGCTCTGGGCGAGAAGAGAAGCGAATGGCCGGATATGCTGTCGTTATCGCCGCCGAGGGAATGGAGTCAGGGGTGCTGCCTGCAAACACCTCAGCACAGAAAGCAGCATTGGTAGCATTGAAGCGAGCTCTGCGAATGGCAGAAGGACAAAGGATAAATATCTAGACTGATTCCAAACGTGCATTTGGTGTGATCCACGATCATGGAGCTATTGGGAAGGAGAAAGGACTGCCATCAGCCCAAGAATCATCAATACAGCATAAAGAAGAAATTCTCCAACTTCCGGAAGACGTGCAGAAACCAAAAGAAGTGGCGGTAAAGCGTTGCAAAGCTCATCAATTTGGCCAGACGGCTGTAAACATAAGCAAACGACTGACCGATAAAGCTGCAAAGAGGACTGCAGAGCAAGGTATCCTTGCACTAGTACCAGTAAAACAGATCAGAATTCCAAAGTTGAAACCGAGATATAATAAATTGGATGAGCAATTAGCAGAACAATTGGAAGCATCACAAAACACAGAGAGATGGTAGGTAACACCAGAAAAACAAGTAATAACAACAACCACCCCACAAGTTATGACAGAACTTGCAAAAGAAAACCATGAGCAAACACATTAGGCTGTAGGCGCTACGGTTTTGAGTTTAAAAACATCTGTAGCGTGTGTAGGCACAACAAGAATAGTTAAACCCATAGTAGCTAAGTGTCCAATCTGTCCTAGAAATAATCCCCTGAACCAAAGGAAACAACCTTTAGGAGTAACAAAACAAAAAATTCTCCCGGAAATTATTAGCAAATTAAGTTCTCTGAGTTACCCAGACAAAATAGATATAGCAGTATTTGTCAGTGCTGATTGACAAATTTTCTAGATGGCCAGAAGCTTTCTCGTGCTGCACCGACAAAGCTAGAGTAGTAGTTAAGACGTTGCTGAAGGAAATAATACCAAGATTTAGAGTGCCAACGGGAACGTCCTCTGATAGAGCACCACATTTTTTTGCAGAGGTACTTCAACAAATTAATAAAATTTTGGGTAGAAAATGGGACCTGCATACACCCTGGAGACCACAATCAAGTGAAAAATTTCAGAACATGAAGCAAACACTAAACTGACATAGTGGAATGTTATTGATCTAGGATGGAAGTATTGAGAAAATTATTATTTCAGAACTTCCAAACAGGGGAAATGTAACCAAAGTGATGAAATCAACCAGAGACAGTGTTCCATTACGGGAACATGGAGCGTACCAATCAGCGCACCTGTCGATCTGCATTTTAGTCCGTAGGCGATCATTAATGCGAACAGAACAACAGACAACGTGCTTCTGTCAGAAAAGGATGAAAAAACGCTGTTTCGCTTAGCGGACTGAGAAAACTAGCCAAGACTGCCAAGAGTAAGAGCCGAGAAGCTAAAAGGTAATTCCGGCAGGGGGAGATCGCGACCACCGACTCACAGACCACCACCGACCCAAGTAACAGAAGAGAACAACGGAAGAGGACAACCGAGCCTGCGCAGCGATTTACATACGGAACGAGCAAGTTTGTACCAATCAGCAGACAGGACAATAATGAATATGTATGAATACGTAAAACATTGATCTACAAATTGTACGGGAAAGGTGCGTGAGGTACGCACGCCAGGAGGAGCGATCCCCCGTGCATCCGGCGCCGCGAATAAAGAATGCCTGCTCTTTAATACTAAATTGGTGTTGAGGAGTCGTTTCCGATTTTAACGCGTTTTTCGGTAACACAGGGAGTCAGATCAAGAGAGCCAGAGAACAACAAAACACCGACAGGCTACAGGACAGAGCAGGAGGAATAAAAAAAAAAAAAAAAACGGAGCCAGAGCCAGGCAGAGAGAGGCGGAGAAAGAAAAAGGAGCCACAGGCTACAGGACAGAGAGAGGGAGGACTGAAAAGACGGGGAGGCAGGGAGACACTCAGAGCGAGATGGAGAAAGAAGGTGCGGGGGGGGGCGCAAAAAAAAAAAGTAAATTTTGCAGCAGGTAAGGAAAGAGAGGGGGCCGGGGGAGAGACAGGGAGGGCCCAGGACGCACAAGAGAGGCAACGGGGCCCCAGTGGCCCAGGACTCACCGCGACTCTCGCTCTCAGCGCTGCTGGCACAATTTAGCCGTTCAGATGCTTCTTTCCCCTCCTCTCCTCCCTGCCTCTTCTGCAGCTCCAGACTCTAGGCCGTCCTCCACCTGAAGAGAATACGTGGGTGTCTTACAGCTCTTACCAGATGAGGCTTCCTAGGCACGTAGCCTAGCTCGCTCGTGCACTACACGCCCGTACCCAACTCCGGGTTACGCGTACAGACCCTACGGTGCACGTTGGTGGCCTGGCCCGCTGCGGGCTATGAAGGGGGATCCTTCCTCCCCCACCTGCATGGACAGGCTCTCTCTTGCCTGCGGCAGGAAGGCAGCTGGCAGCCAGAGCACCTTCAGTTTCTTCTTCTTTACCTTTCGTTGGCGTCTCCAGCTTCAGCTGAGGCAGCTCCTGTCCGCAGCCGGGAAGGGCTTTGTCTATCCCTTTTCGGCCCTGCGCTGCGAGGACGGCGAGGACGGGCAGAGAGAAGCCACGCGAGCCTGAGACGGCCACAGGCAACGGCATCCCCGGGGGAAGGACAGACAACCACGTCCTCAGCACGGTTTCTGGGAGAGGGAAAGAAGAAACAGTGACCGTCATTACCGTCGATCGACCCTGGCCAAAGCCTCTCCTTCCGCAGGGGCTTCTGGACACACCGCTCCCTCCCCACGCTACTGCTAAGGGCCCCTGCACCAAGGGGGAATCCAGTGCGCTTGAGGGACGGCTTGCTGCCTTCACGACAGGGCCTGGGGGCGGCCTAAGGCTATGCAGCACGCTTATGGGGAGGTGCCGGAGCTGGGGGCAGGCGCACGGGGCAAGGGGGGCCCGGGGAGGCTGAGCGGGACCTCCGGTGGGCCGGGGAGGCGGCCATCATCTGCGCCCTGGGCACGGGGAAAAGGTCATCGTCCTCCTCCTTTCCCTCTTCCCTTCTGTCAGCTCCCGGGGAACTCACCGCTTCTCGGGAAGCGGCCGCACCCGCAAGCCCCCAGTAATCAACACGAAGCCAACCCCAAAAATACACCTCGCGTACCGTACGCGCCACGGCCGCCCGGCACCCGAGCGCCGGAAGACCGCGCCTCCCGCCATGCCCGGCGAACCACGTGACAGGGCCGGCAGCCACTGCGCCAGGAATACAGCTCCCGGCATGCTCTGCGGCACAACCCGGCCGCCCGGCAGCCGCAAGGACTACAGCTCCCGGCATGCTCTGCGGCACAACCCGGCCGCCCGGCGGCCGGTTTGATGCGGAGCCACCCAGCATCCCTGCGAGCACAGCTGCAGGCGCAACAGCAGTTACGCAGCCACAACTAGGCACTAAACAAAGGCTTTCCAACACTGGAGGTCTAGAACAGGTAGACATTAGCACAGAAGCACAAGGGGCTCCGTCACCCTGCACAAATCTCCCCGTGCCTACATACGCACACGTTCAGAAGTTAGTTATCAGAAAACGCCCGACTCAGCCATTTGCCACAGTCACGAGACTCACGACATGATAACACGACATGACACACGAGGTGGGCTCAGAGTTTTAAGGCAAGAAATACCTCCCACGCCCCCCACCCGAGATCTTTCAGGGTCCACACCTGCCATCGCCCCGCACCAAACCTACCCGGCCAAAGGCTTTCAGGTGGCCCGAAACACTGTACACAGAAAATAACCAGGGACAGACCTGCATTGTTCGGAAGCGAACGATGCCCGACCGGGGCTCCTCTGCGGGGCACGGAGCCCCCCGGCCCCGCCCGGAGACACACACCCGCCCCCCGCGGCCCGAACTCACCCACCAGCGCTCTCCGGCCCCCGGACACGGCCGCGCTGCTCTCTCAGGCGGCTGCCGCAGGCGAGGCTCGGGCACCGCCAGGCCTCCAGGCGTCCCGAGGGGCTGCCGGCCACCGCAGGGGATGGCTGCCGGCGGCCGGACCGCCGCGGCGCTCCCCGCCCAGCTCCGAGCAGGCTCCGCCGGCCGCGGGCTTCCCACGCCGGGCCGCAGAGGGGCCCCGGCACCGCACAGGGACGCCTCGCGACCCGGCCGCCACACGCACCGGCCCTTCGGCCTCCACACGCACCGCTCCCGCCCCCGCTCCGACGCGCCGCGCACGCGCCACCGGAAGTCCGAGCCCCGCGGGGCGGCCCTTAAAGGGCGGCCGGAAGGAACGGCCCCCACCGGCCCCGCCACCGCGCCCAGCCGGTGAGCGCCAGCGCCCCCTGCTGGCCGGGCCGCGCTCAGCTCGCGAGGGCGCCGAGGGCCGGGCGGGGCGGGACGCGCCGGCTCGGGGCCAGCGCCTTCTCGGGGCGAGCGGGAAACCCCTGCGGGCCCCGGTCACGGCCGGGCACAGCCGCGCGCCCTCCGAGAGCTGCTGAACGCGGCTGCCGCTCGTGACACATACCGAGCCGTCTGCGACGGGAGCGGGCAGAGGAGGAAGGGGCCGGCGGCCACGGGGCCTGGCCCCAGGCGGGGGGGAGGGGCTGGGGCCCGGGGGGCCGCCCCCCTACTCACAGTTCCCCCACAGTTCCCTCACAGTTCCCTCACAGTTCCCCCCATGGACGGAACCGGGACCTACTGTGAGGCACTGGGAAAGAAGTGGGAGGAAGCCGGGACAGACCAATATAGCCCAGTATGGACTAGACCAATATAGCCCAGTATGGACTAGACCAATATAGCCCAGTATGGACTGGAGGGAACTGCGAGGGAACCGCGAGAGAACCCCACAGAACAAACCATGGGGCACGAGAAGGCAGAGAATTAAGAATTAGGGACAGGGAGCCAGAAAAAAAAAAAGAAAAAAACCAAAGGGAGACAGAGAGCAAAAGGAATCGCAATGCGTACGGAGAGAAGAGAGAAACAATTCTAGCATAGGGTCACGCGGGAGCCAGGGACAGCAAGATGGAGAAAGGACAGAAGCTACAGGCTACAGGGCAGAGAGGGAAGAATTAATGACTAGACACAGAGAGCTGGGCAGAAAGAGATGGAGAAAGGCTAAAGATCACACGGCCTACAGGGAAGAGAGAAGAGAGGCAGGAATTTTAAAAACAGGGGCAAGAAGCCAGAGAGAGGGAGAGAGAAGCAACAATAAAATGGGGACAAGCCACAGGGCAGCGAGGAGGGAATCAATGAATAAGAACACGAGACCAAAGAGAACACAATGTAGAATGGAAAAAAGGAACAGCGGCCTACAGGGAAGGAGGAATTAAAGATCAGGGACTGGGAGGCAGACAGAGACACATGAAGAAACAAGTGAAAAAAAAGAAAAAAACAAACCAACAGCAATGGGCTACAAAGACAGAGAGGGAGGAAATGAGGAAATAAAACGTCGCAGCAAGGAGCTGGACAGAGAGAGATGAGGACAAACAAATAGCACGGGTCCACGTGACAGAGAACGTGGAATTAGAACACAGAGAGAGGGAGCCGGACAGAGAGAGAGGCCGAGAGAAACATCTAGACAGGCTACAGCGGGCAGAGGCAGGAATTAAAACCTAGGGACAGGGAGCTGGACAGAGAGAGATGGAGGTCACAGGGAACAGCGGTGGCTGCAGGAAGAACAGGAATTCATGAATAGGGAAAGGGAGCTGGACAGAGAAGAACTCAGAAAGGCAAGAACAGTAGCAGGGTACAGAGCAGAGAAGACAAATTAAAAAGCACGGGGGGAGCGTTGAGGCAGACAGAGAGAGATTAAGAAAAAAGTCACGGGCTACGTGGCAAAGCAGGAGGAATTCAGAAATGAGGATGGGAACCAAGGGAGAGTGTGCTGGTGAAGGATAACGGGCATTAAAAGTGAGGGACGGGGAGCTGGGAAAAGCGAGGCAGAGAAAAACAGAATCACAGAGAGAATCACACAAAGCCAAAAAAGAAGAAACTGAACAACAGGAACAGGTGTAACCAAAGCGATGAAATCAACCAACCAGAGACGGTGTTCCATTACGGGAACATGGAGCGTACCAATCAGCGCACCTGTCGATCTGCATTTTAGTCCCTAGGCGATCGTTAATGTCAGCAGAACAACAGACAACATGCTTCTGTCAGAAAAGGATGACAAAACGCGGTTTCGCTTAGCGGACTGAGAAAACTAGCCAAGACTGCCAAGAGTAAGAGCCGAGAAGCTAAAAGGTAATTCCGGCAGGGGGAGATCGCGACCACCGACTCACAGACCACCACCGACCCAAGTAACACCACCTACTCAGAAGAGAACAACGGAAGAGGACAACCGAGCCTGCGCAGTGATTGACATACGGAACGAGCAAGTTTGTACCCATCGCTAGACAAGACAATAATGACTATGTATGAGTATGTAAAATTTTCATCTACAAATTGTACAGGAAAGGTGCGTGAGGTACGCACGCCAGGAGGAGCGATCCCCCGTGCATCCGGCGCCGTGAATATAGAATGCCTGCTCTTTAATACTAAATTGGTGTTGAGGAGTCGTTTCCGATTTTAACGCGTTTTTCGGTAACAGTTTTGGCACCCCAGGTGGGAACCTGCTTTTGAATCTCGACGGATCCGTGGGATCGTGGGACCTGCAGCCGGCCCCGAGGAATTCTCCGGGAGAGCTTCCGATCCCCGGGCCAGAGAATTCTGAGCAAGATCCCCTGGATTGAGGTAAACAAGGCATTCTTTGAAGAAGAAACTTAGGTAGAATAATACGTGGGGTTAGTTTCCCACATAGGATAGGATAGCGGGTTTGAGTCCCACAGGCCTGCCCGTAAGGCGCGGCGAAAGCCACGCAGGGTCGGGGCCAAGAGGTGCCTCGGTTGGTAAGTCTCTGCTAGGCGAAAGCCTGTGGAGCGGGACCCGAGGGTAGGGGAGTCTTCAACAGGGGGTTGAAGTCTCCAGGGATATCTAGCAGGGGGCTACAGATCCCAGTGGCAGATTTCCAGTGAGACCGCTAACGGGGGTTGGAGTCCCTCTGACTAGTATTTGTGATAGTGCACTATCACAACTACTAGTCGACTGGGAGACGGGAGCATTACTGAGTAGGAAACCTATCCCACAGGGAACACCTTTGCGATGTATTTTGAAGCACTGGAAAGACGTCGGGGGCGGTGACCCACTAACTCGGAAACCATTAATTGAATATTGCAATCATTGGTGGCCAACGTATCAATTGGAAGGTGGGCACAAATGGCCAGAACACGAGACATTGCAATATCGTACCATCTTGCAATTAATGTTGTTTTGTAAAAAGGGAAGGCAAACGGGAAGAAGTGGCATATGTTGATTTGTTCTTTACACCGTGGAATCATCCCGAGCAGCAGAAACAGCGTGAGGTATGTCCACAAGATTCTACGGCAATGTTTCTGAAAAGAGGAAAACGTGGTGAGAACTTGAAAGAGTGTTGCTCTACTTGTGATACTGGATACTTCGCTTGATGAAACTGACAAGAAAATAGTATGGAATACAGCCAGAAGGCAGGTGCAGGGAGCACATGCTAACGGGAATTTACAGAGAACAATGAATAAGAATTTTCCATCTACAAATCCCGAGTGGGACCCTAATCAGCCAGGACCCAGGGGAATGTTGACTAGATGTCAGAGAGAGATTTTATTTGGAGTAAGACAAGCAATGCCAAAAGCAATAAATTGGTCAAAATTTATGAAGTGAGACAAGAATTAAGTGAGTCCCCTTCAGCCTTTATGGAAAGACTGAAGGTGACCACCAGAAAATATACTCATTTGAACCCAGAAAAACCAGAAAAAGCAATTCAGCTGGTCTCTATATTCATAAGACAATCAGCCCCAGATGGGGGCGGGGGGAGAGAAAACAACCTTCAGAAACTAGAACAACCTGAATCCAGAGATCTGGGTTAAATGCTTGAAGTAGCTTGGCATGAAGGAGACCAGGGGAATCAACCCTAGCTGAACACCTGGTTACACTGAAGCTACGGAATGAAGAAATAGAATTTTTGGTAGATACGGGAGCCACTTATTTGGTATTGAATACACGTGAAGAGAAATTTGATCATAAATCAGTAGATGTTGCTAGCGCAACAGGGCAAAGAAAAATTAGCCCCTCTCAGAGCCATTAAAGTTTAAATTGGAGAAGCAATGGGCAACTCACCAGTTTCTGCATATGCCTGAATGTCCACTGCCTCTGTTATGACGAGATCTATTAGGTCAATTAGATGCTCAAGTAACTTTTAAAGATGGAGAGATTAAATCACTAATACCAGAATCAAAAGCCACAGAGGCGAGAGCGTTTATGTTACAGGATTCCTCCAGGGAGGAACGGGTTCCCGAGGAAGTGGAAAACGTAGTAATTCCTTTGGTTTGAGCGAGCGGAGCTCCGGAGCGATCTAAGTGGGCAGAGCCGGTAAAAGTAACCTTAAAGCCTGGAGCCAAGCCCGTAAGACAAAAACAATACCCTATTAAGCGAGAGGCTCGAAAAGGATTACAGAAGTTAATTATAAAATTTTTCAGAATATGAGCTTTTAGTGGAATGTGAATCAGAATATAGTACTCCTGTGTCGCCAGTAAAGAAATCTAGAGGCAAAGAGTATTAGCTAGTTCACGATTTAAGGGCTATAAATCAGGTGGTCCAAGATATACATCCGGTAGTAGCTAATCCATACACTTTACTGACCTCTTTTAAAGGAGGAGCATAAACGGTTTACTGTACTAGATTTGAAGGACGCCTTCTTTTGCATACCTCCAGGCATAAAAAGTCAAAGCCTATTTGCTTTGCAATGGGAAAGCCCCACCACAGAATGAAAGACACAGCTACCATGGACCGTACTTCCACAAGGATTTAAAAATAGTCCTACGATACTTGAGACTCAGCTGGCAAAAAAAAATTAGAGATATAGAAAAAAACAGAACCCAGGGAGAGGCATCTTGTTACAGAATGCGGATGACATTCTGATAGCGGCACAAAGTAAAGAAAAATGTTTTGAAATTTTTAAATTTTCTCGGCCAAGGAAGATGCGGAGTTTCCAGAAACAAAACCCAAATAGGAAAAGAAGCAGCCATTTATTTAGGATTTGAAATATCTCAAAGACAAAGACAATTAGAAAGTGAAAAGAAAGAAACTATTTGTCAAATTCCCGAACCTAGCAGCCCGAAGGAACTGAGAGCTTTTCTGAAAACAATGAAATAGCATCAGCTCTGGATTCTGAACTATAGACTGTATGTAAAACCATTATTTGAGGCATTGAAAGACTCAAAAGGATAAATATTTAACCTGGACGCCCGGATGCCAAACGGCATTCAAAGAACTGAAAAGAGCCTCGATGATGGCCCCTGCATTAGGCCTACCTGATTTCGCTAAACCTTTTCAGTTGTTTGTCCACGAAAGACAACATTTAGCCCTTGGAGTGCTGACACAGCGACTGGGAACCTGGAAGAGACCTGTGGGCTACTTCTCCAAACAACTCGACCACGCGAGTAAAAGATGGCCTAGGTGTTTACGGGCAGCAGCAACAACAGCGCTGCCGATCCGGGAAGCCCCAAAGTTAACAATGGGACAGAAGATGACAGTATATGTCCCGCACATAGCGGTGACTGTTTTAGAACAAAAGGGGGGTCGTTGGCTATCCCTTAGCAGAATGTTGAAATATCAAGTTGTTCTGTTAGAACAAGACGATGTGGAATCGAAGACTACTGCTATACTGAATCCTGCTATGTTTTTAACAACAGAAAACCTTACGGACAATTTAGAACACGATCGCTTGCTAACTATTGAACAAGTCTATTCCAGCAGACCAGACCTGAGACACAAACCTCTGGGAAAATCCTGATCTGGAGTTGTTTACAGATGGAAGAAGCTCTGGGCGAGAAGAGAAGCGAATGGCCGGATATGCTGTCGTTATCGCCGCCGAGGGAATGGAGTCAGGGGTGCTGCCTGCAAACACCTCAGCACAGAAAGCAGTATTGGTAGCATTGAAGCGAGCTCTGCGAATGGCAGAAGGACAAAGGATAAATATCTAGACTGATTCCAAACGTGCATTTGGTGTGATCCACGATCATGGAGCTATTGGGAAGGAGAAAGGACTGCCATCAGCCCAAGAATCATCAATACAGCATAAAGAAGAAATTCTCCAACTTCCGGAAGACGTGCAGAAACCAAAAGAAGTGGCGGTAAAGCGTTGCAAAGCTCATCAATTTGGCCAGACGGCTGTAAACATAAGCAAACGACTGACCGATAAAGCTGCAAAGAGGACTGCAGAGCAAGGTATCCTTGCACTAGTACCAGTAAAACAGATCAGAATTCCAAAGTTGAAACAGAGATATAATAAATTGGATGAGCAATTAGCAGAACAATTGGAAGCATCACAAAACACAGAGAGATGGTAGGTAACACCAGAAAAACAAGTAATAACAACAACCACCCCACAAGTTATGACAGAACTTGCAAAAGAAAACCATGAGCAAACACATTAGGCTGTAGGCGCTACGGTTTTGAGTTTAAAAACATCTGTAGCGTGTGTAGGCACAACAAGAATAGTTAAACCCATAGTAGCTAAGTGTCCAATCTGTCCTAGAAATAATCCCCTGAACCAAAGGAAACAACCTTTAGGAGTAACAAAACAAAAAATTCTCCCGGAAATTATTAGCAAATTAAGTTCTCTGAGTTACCCAGACAAAATAGATATAGCAGTATTTGTCAGTGCTGATTGACAAATTTTCTAGATGGCCAGAAGCTTTCTCGTGCTGCACCGACAAAGCTAGAGTAGTAGTTAAAACGTTGCTGAAGGAAATAATACCAAGATTTAGAGTGCCAACGGGAACGTCCTCTGATAGAGCACCACATTTTTTTGCAGAGGTACTTCAACAAATTAATAAAATTTTGGGTAGAAAATGGGACCTGCATACACCCTGGAGACCACAATCAAGTGAAAAATTTCAGAACATGAAGCAAACACTAAACTGACATAGTGGAATGTTATTGATCTAGGATGGAAGTATTGAGAAAATTATTATTTCAGAACTTCCAAACAGGGGAAATGTAACCAAAGTGATGAAATCAACCAGAGACAGTGTTCCATTACGGGAACATGGAGCGTACCAATCAGCGCACCTGTCGATCTGCATTTTAGTCCGTAGGCGATCATTAATGCGAACAGAACAACAGACAACGTGCTTCTGTCAGAAAAGGATGAAAAAACGCTGTTTCGCTTAGCGGACTGAGAAAACTAGCCAAGACTGCCAAGAGTAAGAGCCGAGAAGCTAAAAGGTAATTCCGGCAGGGGGAGATCGCGACCACCGACTCACAGACCACCACCGACCCAAGTAACAGAAGAGAACAACGGAAGAGGACAACCGAGCCTGCGCAGCGATTTACATACGGAACGAGCAAGTTTGTACCAATCAGCAGACAGGACAATAATGAATATGTATGAATACGTAAAACATTGATCTACAAATTGTACGGGAAAGGTGCGTGAGGTACGCACGCCAGGAGGAGCGATCCCCCGTGCATCCGGCGCCGCGAATAAAGAATGCCTGCTCTTTAATACTAAATTGGTGTTGAGGAGTCGTTTCCGATTTTAACGCGTTTTTCGGTAACACAGGGAGTCAGATCAAGAGAGCCAGAGAACAACAAAACACCGACAGGCTACAGGACAGAGCAGGAGGAATAAAAAAAAAAAAAAAACGGAGCCAGAGCCAGGCAGAGAGAGGCGGAGAAAGAAAAAGGAGCCACAGGCTACAGGACAGAGAGAGGGAGGACTGAAAAGACGGGGAGGCAGGGAGACACTCAGAGCGAGATGGAGAAAGAAGGTGCGGGGGGGGGCGCAAAAAAAAAAAGTAAATTTTGCAGCAGGTAAGGAAAGAGAGGGGGCCGGGGGAGAGACAGGGAGGGCCCAGGACGCACAAGAGAGGCAACGGGGCCCCAGTGGCCCAGGACTCACCGCGACTCTCGCTCTCAGCGCTGCTGGCACAATTTAGCCGTTCAGATGCTTCTTTCCCCTCCTCTCCTCCCTGCCTCTTCTGCAGCTCCAGACTCTAGGCCGTCCTCCACCTGAAGAGAATACGTGGGTGTCTTACAGCTCTTACCAGATGAGGCTTCCTAGGCACGTAGCCTAGCTCGCTCGTGCACTACACGCCCGTACCCAACTCCGGGTTACGCGTACAGACCCTACGGTGCACGTTGGTGGCCTGGCCCGCTGCGGGCTATGAAGGGGGATCCTTCCTCCCCCACCTGCATGGACAGGCTCTCTCTTGCCTGCGGCAGGAAGGCAGCTGGCAGCCAGAGCACCTTCAGTTTCTTCTTCTTTACCTTTCGTTGGCGTCTCCAGCTTCAGCTGAGGCAGCTCCTGTCCGCAGCCGGGAAGGGCTTTGTCTATCCCTTTTCGGCCCTGCGCTGCGAGGACGGCGAGGACGGGCAGAGAGAAGCCACGCGAGCCTGAGACGGCCACAGGCAACGGCATCCCCGGGGGAAGGACAGACAACCACGTCCTCAGCACGGTTTCTGGGAGAGGGAAAGAAGAAACAGTGACCGTCATTACCGTCGATCGACCCTGGCCAAAGCCTCTCCTTCCGCAGGGGCTTCTGGACACACCGCTCCCTCCCCACGCTACTGCTAAGGGCCCCTGCACCAAGGGGGAATCCAGTGCGCTTGAGGGACGGCTTGCTGCCTTCACGACAGGGCCTGGGGGCGGCCTAAGGCTATGCAGCACGCTTATGGGGAGGTGCCGGAGCTGGGGGCAGGCGCACGGGGCAAGGGGGGCCCGGGGAGGCTGAGCGGGACCTCCGGTGGGCCGGGGAGGCGGCCATCATCTGCGCCCTGGGCACGGGGAAAAGGTCATCGTCCTCCTCCTTTCCCTCTTCCCTTCTGTCAGCTCCCGGGGAACTCACCGCTTCTCGGGAAGCGGCCGCACCCGCAAGCCCCCAGTAATCAACACGAAGCCAACCCCAAAAATACACCTCGCGTACCGTACGCGCCACGGCCGCCCGGCACCCGAGCGCCGGAAGACCGCGCCTCCCGCCACGCCCGGCGAACCACGTGACAGGGCCGGCAGCCACTGCGCCAGGAATACAGCTCCCGGCATGCTCTGCGGCACAACCCGGCCGCCCGGCAGCCGCAAGGACTACAGCTCCCGGCATGCTCTGCGGCACAACCCGGCCGCCCGGCGGCCGGTTTGATGCGGAGCCACCCAGCATCCCTGCGAGCACAGCTGCAGGCGCAACAGCAGTTACGCAGCCACAACTAGGCACTAAACAAAGGCTTTCCAACACTGGAGGTCTAGAACAGGTAGACATTAGCACAGAAGCACAAGGGGCTCCGTCACCCTGCACAAATCTCCCCGTGCCTACATACGCACACGTTCAGAAGTTAGTTATCAGAAAACGCCCGACTCAGCCATTTGCCACAGTCACGAGACTCACGACATGATAACACGACATGACACACGAGGTGGGCTCAGAGTTTTAAGGCAAGAAATACCTCCCACGCCCCCCACCCGAGATCTTTCAGGGTCCACACCTGCCATCGCCCCGCACCAAACCTACCCGGCCAAAGGCTTTCAGGTGGCCCGAAACACTGTACACAGAAAATAACCAGGGACAGACCTGCATTGTTCGGAAGCGAACGATGCCCGACCGGGGCTCCTCTGCGGGGCACGGAGCCCCCCGGCCCCGCCCGGAGACACACACCCGCCCCCCGCGGCCCGAACTCACCCACCAGCGCTCTCCGGCCCCCGGACACGGCCGCGCTGCTCTCTCAGGCGGCTGCCGCAGGCGAGGCTCGGGCACCGCCAGGCCTCCAGGCGTCCCGAGGGGCTGCCGGCCACCGCAGGGGATGGCTGCCGGCGGCCGGACCGCCGCGGCGCTCCCCGCCCAGCTCCGAGCAGGCTCCGCCGGCCGCGGGCTTCCCACGCCGGGCCGCAGAGGGGCCCCGGCACCGCACAGGGACGCCTCGCGACCCGGCCGCCACACGCACCGGCCCTTCGGCCTCCACACGCACCGCTCCCGCCCCCGCTCCGACGCGCCGCGCACGCGCCACCGGAAGTCCGAGCCCCGCGGGGCGGCCCTTAAAGGGCGGCCGGAAGGAACGGCCCCCACCGGCCCCGCCACCGCGCCCAGCCGGTGAGCGCCAGCGCCCCCTGCTGGCCGGGCCGCGCTCAGCTCGCGAGGGCGCCGAGGGCCGGGCGGGGCGGGACGCGCCGGCTCGGGGCCAGCGCCTTCTCGGGGCGAGCGGGAAACCCCTGCGGGCCCCGGTCACGGCCGGGCACAGCCGCGCGCCCTCCGAGAGCTGCTGAACGCGGCTGCCGCTCGTGACACATACCGAGCCGTCTGCGACGGGAGCGGGCAGAGGAGGAAGGGGCCGGCGGCCACGGGGCCTGGCCCCAGGCGGGGGGGAGGGGCTGGGGCCCGGGGGGCCGCCCCCCTACTCACAGTTCCCCCACAGTTCCCTCACAGTTCCCCCCATGGACGGAACCGGGACCTACTGTGAGGCACTGGGAAAGAAGTGGGAGGAAGCCGGGACAGACCAATATAGCCCAGTATGGACTAGACCAATATAGCCCAGTATGGACTAGACCAATATAGCCCAGTATGGACTGGAGGGAACTGCGAGGGAACCGCGAGAGAACCCCACAGAACAAACCATGGGGCACGAGAAGGCAGAGAATTAAGAATTAGGGACAGGGAGCCAGAAAAAAAAAAAGAAAAAAACCAAAGGGAGACAGAGAGCAAAAGGAATCGCAATGCGTACGGAGAGAAGAGAGAAACAATTCTAGCATAGGGTCACGCGGGAGCCAGGGACAGCAAGATGGAGAAAGGACAGAAGCTACAGGCTACAGGGCAGAGAGGGAAGAATTAATGACTAGACACAGAGAGCTGGGCAGAAAGAGATGGAGAAAGGCTAAAGATCACACGGCCTACAGGGAAGAGAGAAGAGAGGCAGGAATTTTAAAAACAGGGGCAAGAAGCCAGAGAGAGGGAGAGAGAAGCAACAATAAAATGGGGACAAGCCACAGGGCAGCGAGGAGGGAATCAATGAATAAGAACACGAGACCAAAGAGAACACAATGTAGAATGGAAAAAAGGAACAGCGGCCTACAGGGAAGGAGGAATTAAAGATCAGGGACTGGGAGGCAGACAGAGACACATGAAGAAACAAGTGAAAAAAAAGAAAAAAACAAACCAACAGCAATGGGCTACAAAGACAGAGAGGGAGGAAATGAGGAAATAAAACATCGCAGCAAGGAGCTGGACAGAGAGAGATGAGGACAAACAAATAGCACGGGTCCACGTGACAGAGAACGTGGAATTAGAACACAGAGAGAGGGAGCCGGACAGAGAGAGAGGCCGAGAGAAACATCTAGACAGGCTACAGCGGGCAGAGGCAGGAATTAAAACCTAGGGACAGGGAGCTGGACAGAGAGAGATGGAGGTCACAGGGAACAGCGGTGGCTGCAGGAAGAACAGGAATTCATGAATAGGGCAAGGGAGCTGGACAGAGAAGAACTCAGAAAGGCAAGAACAGTAGCAGGGTACAGAGCAGAGAAGACGAATTAAAAAGCACGGGGGGAGCGTTGAGGCAGACAGAGAGAGATTAAGAAAAAAGTCACGGGCTACGTGGCAAAGCAGGAGGAATTCAGAAACGAGGATGGGAACCAAGGGAGAGTGTGCTGGTGAAGGATAACGGGCATTAAAAGTGAGGGACGGGGAGCTGGGAAAAGCGAGGCAGAGAAAAACAGAATCACAGAGAGAATCACACAAAGCCAAAAAAGAAGAAACTGAACAACAGGAACAGGTGTAACCAAAGCGATGAAATCAACCAACCAGAGACGGTGTTCCATTACGGGAACATGGAGCGTACCAATCAGCGCACCTGTCGATCTGCATTTTAGTCCCTAGGCGATCGTTAATGTCAGCAGAACAACAGACAACATGCTTCTGTCAGAAAAGGATGACAAAACGCGGTTTCGCTTAGCGGACTGAGAAAACTAGCCAAGACTGCCAAGAGTAAGAGCCGAGAAGCTAAAAGGTAATTCCGGCAGGGGGAGATCGCGACCACCGACTCACAGACCACCACCGACCCAAGTAACACCACCTACTCAGAAGAGAACAACGGAAGAGGACAACCGAGCCTGCGCAGTGATTGACATACGGAACGAGCAAGTTTGTACCCATCGCTAGACAAGACAATAATGACTATGTATGAGTATGTAAAATTTTCATCTACAAATTGTACAGGAAAGGTGCGTGAGGTACGCACGCCAGGAGGAGCGATCCCCCGTGCATCCGGCGCCGTGAATATAGAATGCCTGCTCTTTAATACTAAATTGGTGTTGAGGAGTCGTTTCCGATTTTAACGCGTTTTTCGGTAACAGTTTTGGCACCCCAGGTGGGAACCTGCTTTTGAATCTCGACGGATCCGTGGGATCGTGGGACCTGCAGCCGGCCCCGAGGAATTCTCCGGGAGAGCTTCCGATCCCCGGGCCAGAGAATTCTGAGCAAGATCCCCTGGATTGAGGTAAACAAGGCATTCTTTGAAGAAGAAACTTAGGTAGAATAATACGTGGGGTTAGTTTCCCACATAGGATAGGATAGCGGGTTTGAGTCCCACAGGCCTGCCCGTAAGGCGCGGCGAAAGCCACGCAGGGTCGGGGCCAAGAGGTGCCTCGGTTGGTAAGTCTCTGCTAGGCGAAAGCCTGTGGAGCGGGACCCGAGGGTAGGGGAGTCTTCAACAGGGGGTTGAAGTCTCCAGGGATATCTAGCAGGGGGCTACAGATCCCAGTGGCAGATTTCCAGTGAGACCTCTAACGGGGGTTGGAGTCCCTCTGACTAGTATTTGTGATAGTGCACTATCACAACTACTAGTCGACTGGGAGACGGGAGCATTACTGAGTAGGAAACCTATCCCACAGAGAACACCTTTGCGATGTATTTTGAAGCACTGGAAAGACGTCGGGGGCGGTGACCCACTAACTCGGAAACCATTAATTGAATATTGCAATCATTGGTGGCCAACGTATCAATTGGAAGGTGGGCACAAATGGCCAGAACACGAGACATTGCAATATCGTACCATCTTGCAATTAATGTTGTTTTGTAAAAAGGGAAGGCAAACGGGAAGAAGTGGCATATGTTGATTTGTTCTTTACACCGTGGAATCATCCCGAGCAGCAGAAACAGCGTGAGGTATGTCCACAAGATTCTACGGCAATGTTTCTGAAAAGAGGAAAACGTGGTGAGAACTTGAAAGAGTGTTGCTCTACTTGTGATACTGGATACTTCGCTTGATGAAACTGACAAGAAAATAGTATGGAATACAGCCAGAAGGCAGGTGCAGGGAGCACATGCTAACAGGAATTTACAGAGAACAATGAATAAGAATTTTCCATCTACAAATCCCGAGTGGGACCCTAATCAGCCAGGACCCAGGGGAATGTTGACTAGATGTCAGAGAGAGATTTTATTTGGAGTAAGACAAGCAATGCCAAAAGCAATAAATTGGTCAAAATTTATGAAGTGAGACAAGAATTAAGTGAGTCCCCTTCAGCCTTTATGGAAAGACTGAAGGTGACCACCAGAAAATATACTCATTTGAACCCAGAAAAACCAGAAAAAGCAATTCAGCTGGTCTCTATATTCATAAGACAATCAGCCCCAGATGGGGGCGGGGGGAGAGAAAACAACCTTCAGAAACTAGAACAACCTGAATCCAGAGATCTGGGTTAAATGCTTGAAGTAGCTTGGCATGAAGGAGACCAGGGGAATCAACCCTAGCTGAACACCTGGTTACACTGAAGCTACGGAATGAAGAAATAGAATTTTTGGTAGATACGGGAGCCACTTATTTGGTATTGAATACACGTGAAGAGAAATTTGATCATAAATCAGTAGATGTTGCTAGCGCAACAGGGCAAAGAAAAATTAGCCCCTCTCAGAGCCATTAAAGTTTAAATTGGAGAAGCAATGGGCAACTCACCAGTTTCTGCATATGCCTGAATGTCCACTGCCTCTGTTATGACGAGATCTATTAGGTCAATTAGATGCTCAAGTAACTTTTAAAGATGGAGAGATTAAATCACTAATACCAGAATCAAAAGCCACAGAGGCGAGAGCGTTTATGTTACAGGATTCCTCCAGGGAGGAACGGGTTCCCGAGGAAGTGGAAAACGTAGTAATTCCTTTGGTTTGAGCGAGCGGAGCTCCGGAGCAATCTAAGTGGGCAGAGCCGGTAAAAGTAACCTTAAAGCCTGGAGCCAAGCCCGTAAGACAAAAACAATACCCTATTAAGCCAGAGGCTCGAAAAGGATTACAGAAGTTAATTATAAAATTTTTCAGAATATGAGCTTTTAGTGGAATGTGAATCAGAATATAGTACTCCTGTGTCGCCAGTAAAGAAATCTAGAGGCAAAGAGTATTAGCTAGTTCACGATTTAAGGGCTATAAATCAGGTGGTCCAAGATATACATCCGGTAGTAGCTAATCCATACGCTTTACTGACCTCTTTTAAAGGAGGAGCATAAACGGTTTACTGTACTAGATTTGAAGGACGCCTTCTTTTGCATACCTCCAGGCATAAAAAGTCAAAGCCTATTTGCTTTGGAATGGGAAAGCCCCACCACAGAATGAAAGACACAGCTACCATGGACCGTACTTCCACAAGGATTTAAAAATAGTCCTACGATACTTGAGACTCAGCTGGCAAAAAAAAATTAGAGATATAGAAAAAAACAGAACCCAGGGAGAGGCATCTTGTTACAGAATGCGGATGACATTCTGATAGCGGCACAAAGTAAAGAAAAATGTTTTGAAATTTTTAAATTTTCTCGGCCAAGGAAGATGCGGAGTTTCCAGAAACAAAACCCAAATAGGAAAAGAAGCAGCCATTTATTTAGGATTTGAAATATCTCAAAGACAAAGACAATTAGAAAGTGAAAAGAAAGAAACTATTTGTCAAATTCCCGAACCTAGCAGCCCGAAGGAACTGAGAGCTTTTCTGAAAACAATGAAATAGCATCAGCTCTGGATTCTGAACTATAGACTGTATGTAAAACCATTATTTGAGGCATTGAAAGACTCAAAAGGATAAATATTTAACCTGGACGCCCGGATGCCAAACGGCATTCAAAGAACTGAAAAGAGCCTCGATGATGGCCCCTGCATTAGGCCTACCTGATTTCGCTAAACCTTTTCAGTTGTTTGTCCACGAAAGACAACATTTAGCCCTTGGAGTGCTGACACAGCGACTGGGAACCTGGAAGAGACCTGTGGGCTACTTCTCCAAACAACTCGACCACGCGAGTAAAAGATGGCCTCGGTGTTTACGGGCAGCAGCAACAACAGCGCTGCCGATCCGGGAAGCCCCAAAGTTAACAATGGGACAGAAGATGACAGTATATGTCCCGCACATAGCGGTGACTGTTTTAGAACAAAAGGGGGGTCGTTGGCTATCCCTTAGCAGAATGTTGAAATATCAAGTTGTTCTGTTAGAACAAGACGATGTGGAATCGAAGACTACTGCTATACTGAATCCTGCTATGTTTTTAACAACAGAAAACCTTACGGACAATTTAGAACACGATCGCTTGCTAACTATTGAACAAGTCTATTCCAGCAGACCAGACCTGAGACACAAACCTCTGGGAAAATCCTGATCTGGAGTTGTTTACAGATGGAAGAAGCTCTGGGCGAGAAGAGAAGCGAATGGCCGGATATGCTGTCGTTATCGCCGCCGAGGGAATGGAGTCAGGGGTGCTGCCTGCAAACACCTCAGCACAGAAAGCAGTATTGGTAGCATTGAAGCGAGCTCTGCGAATGGCAGAAGGACAAAGGATAAATATCTAGACTGATTCCAAACGTGCATTTGGTGTGATCCACGATCATGGAGCTATTGGGAAGGAGAAAGGACTGCCATCAGCCCAAGAATCATCAATACAGCATAAAGAAGAAATTCTCCAACTTCCGGAAGACGTGCAGAAACCAAAAGAAGTGGCGGTAAAGCGTTGCAAAGCTCATCAATTTGGCCAGACGGCTGTAAACATAAGCAAACGACTGACCGATAAAGCTGCAAAGAGGACTGCAGAGCAAGGTATCCTTGCACTAGTACCAGTAAAACAGATCAGAATTCCAAAGTTGAAACCGAGATATAATAAATTGGATGAGCAATTAGCAGAACAATTGGAAGCATCACAAAACACAGAGAGATGGTAGGTAACACCAGAAAAACAAGTAATAACAACAACCACCCCACAAGTTATGACAGAACTTGCAAAAGAAAACCATGAGCAAACACATTAGGCTGTAGGCGCTACGGTTTTGAGTTTAAAAACATCTGTAGCGTGTGTAGGCACAACAAGAATAGTTAAACCCATAGTAGCTAAGTGTCCAATCTGTCCTAGAAATAATCCCCTGAACCAAAGGAAACAACCTTTAGGAGTAACAAAACAAAAAATTCTCCCGGAAATTATTAGCAAATTAAGTTCTCTGAGTTACCCAGACAAAATAGATATAGCAGTATTTGTCAGTGCTGATTGACAAATTTTCTAGATGGCCAGAAGCTTTCTCGTGCTGCACCGACAAAGCTAGAGTAGTAGTTAAGACGTTGCTGAAGGAAATAATACCAAGATTTAGAGTGCCAACGGGAACGTCCTCTGATAGAGCACCACATTTTTTTGCAGAGGTACTTCAACAAATTAATAAAATTTTGGGTAGAAAATGGGACCTGCATACACCCTGGAGACCACAATCAAGTGAAAAATTTCAGAACATGAAGCAAACACTAAACTGACATAGTGGAATGTTATTGATCTAGGATGGAAGTATTGAGAAAATTATTATTTCAGAACTTCCAAACAGGGGAAATGTAACCAAAGTGATGAAATCAACCAGAGACAGTGTTCCATTACGGGAACATGGAGCGTACCAATCAGCGCACCTGTCGATCTGCATTTTAGTCCGTAGGCGATCATTAATGCGAACAGAACAACAGACAACGTGCTTCTGTCAGAAAAGGATGAAAAAACGCTGTTTCGCTTAGCGGACTGAGAAAACTAGCCAAGACTGCCAAGAGTAAGAGCCGAGAAGCTAAAAGGTAATTCCGGCAGGGGGAGATCGCGACCACCGACTCACAGACCACCACCGACCCAAGTAACAGAAGAGAACAACGGAAGAGGACAACCGAGCCTGCGCAGCGATTTACATACGGAACGAGCAAGTTTGTACCAATCAGCAGACAGGACAATAATGAATATGTATGAATACGTAAAACATTGATCTACAAATTGTACGGGAAAGGTGCGTGAGGTACGCACGCCAGGAGGAGCGATCCCCCGTGCATCCGGCGCCGCGAATAAAGAATGCCTGCTCTTTAATACTAAATTGGTGTTGAGGAGTCGTTTCCGATTTTAACGCGTTTTTCGGTAACACAGGGAGTCAGATCAAGAGAGCCAGAGAACAACAAAACACCGACAGGCTACAGGACAGAGCAGGAGGAATAAAAAAAGAAAAAAAACGGAGCCAGAGCCAGGCAGAGAGAGGCGGAGAAAGAAAAAGGAGCCACAGGCTACAGGACAGAGAGAGGGAGGACTGAAAAGACGGGGAGGCAGGGAGACACTCAGAGCGAGATGGAGAAAGAAGGTGCGGGGGGGGGCGCAAAAAAAAAAAGTAAATTTTGCAGCAGGTAAGGAAAGAGAGGGGGCCGGGGGAGAGACAGGGAGGGCCCAGGACGCACAAGAGAGGCAACGGGGCCCCAGTGGCCCAGGACTCACCGCGACTCTCGCTCTCAGCGCTGCTGGCACAATTTAGCCGTTCAGATGCTTCTTTCCCCTCCTCTCCTCCCTGCCTCTTCTGCAGCTCCAGACTCTAGGCCGTCCTCCACCTGAAGAGAATACGTGGGTGTCTTACAGCTCTTACCAGATGAGGCTTCCTAGGCACGTAGCCTAGCTCGCTCGTGCACTACACGCCCGTACCCAACTCCGGGTTACGCGTACAGACCCTACGGTGCACGTTGGTGGCCTGGCCCGCTGCGGGCTATGAAGGGGGATCCTTCCTCCCCCACCTGCATGGACAGGCTCTCTCTTGCCTGCGGCAGGAAGGCAGCTGGCAGCCAGAGCACCTTCAGTTTCTTCTTCTTTACCTTTCGTTGGCGTCTCCAGCTTCAGCTGAGGCAGCTCCTGTCCGCAGCCGGGAAGGGCTTTGTCTATCCCTTTTCGGCCCTGCGCTGCGAGGACGGCGAGGACGGGCAGAGAGAAGCCACGCGAGCCTGAGACGGCCACAGGCAACGGCATCCCCGGGGGAAGGACAGACAACCACGTCCTCAGCACGGTTTCTGGGAGAGGGAAAGAAGAAACAGTGACCGTCATTACCGTCGATCGACCCTGGCCAAAGCCTCTCCTTCCGCAGGGGCTTCTGGACACACCGCTCCCTCCCCACGCTACTGCTAAGGGCCCCTGCACCAAGGGGGAATCCAGTGCGCTTGAGGGACGGCTTGCTGCCTTCACGACAGGGCCTGGGGGCGGCCTAAGGCTATGCAGCACGCTTATGGGGAGGTGCCGGAGCTGGGGGCAGGCGCACGGGGCAAGGGGGGCCCGGGGAGGCTGAGCGGGACCTCCGGTGGGCCGGGGAGGCGGCCATCATCTGCGCCCTGGGCACGGGGAAAAGGTCATCGTCCTCCTCCTTTCCCTCTTCCCTTCTGTCAGCTCCCGGGGAACTCACCGCTTCTCGGGAAGCGGCCGCACCCGCAAGCCCCCAGTAATCAACACGAAGCCAACCCCAAAAATACACCTCGCGTACCGTACGCGCCACGGCCGCCCGGCACCCGAGCGCCGGAAGACCGCGCCTCCCGCCATGCCCGGCGAACCACGTGACAGGGCCGGCAGCCACTGCGCCAGGAATACAGCTCCCGGCATGCTCTGCGGCACAACCCGGCCGCCCGGCAGCCGCAAGGACTACAGCTCCCGGCATGCTCTGCGGCACAACCCGGCCGCCCGGCGGCCGGTTTGATGCGGAGCCACCCAGCATCCCTGCGAGCACAGCTGCAGGCGCAACAGCAGTTACGCAGCCACAACTAGGCACTAAACAAAGGCTTTCCAACACTGGAGGTCTAGAACAGGTAGACATTAGCACAGAAGCACAAGGGGCTCCGTCACCCTGCACAAATCTCCCCGTGCCTACATACGCACACGTTCAGAAGTTAGTTATCAGAAAACGCCCGACTCAGCCATTTGCCACAGTCACGAGACTCACGACATGATAACACGACATGACACACGAGGTGGGCTCAGAGTTTTAAGGCAAGAAATACCTCCCACGCCCCCCACCCGAGATCTTTCAGGGTCCACACCTGCCATCGCCCCGCACCAAACCTACCCGGCCAAAGGCTTTCAGGTGGCCCGAAACACTGTACACAGAAAATAACCAGGGACAGACCTGCATTGTTCGGAAGCGAACGATGCCCGACCGGGGCTCCTCTGCGGGGCACGGAGCCCCCCGGCCCCGCCCGGAGACACACACCCGCCCCCCGCGGCCCGAACTCACCCACCAGCGCTCTCCGGCCCCCGGACACGGCCGCGCTGCTCTCTCAGGCGGCTGCCGCAGGCGAGGCTCGGGCACCGCCAGGCCTCCAGGCGTCCCGAGGGGCTGCCGGCCACCGCAGGGGATGGCTGCCGGCGGCCGGACCGCCGCGGCGCTCCCCGCCCAGCTCCGAGCAGGCTCCGCCGGCCGCGGGCTTCCCACGCCGGGCCGCAGAGGGGCCCCGGCACCGCACAGGGACGCCTCGCGACCCGGCCGCCACACGCACCGGCCCTTCGGCCTCCACACGCACCGCTCCCGCCCCCGCTCCGACGCGCCGCGCACGCGCCACCGGAAGTCCGAGCCCCGCGGGGCGGCCCTTAAAGGGCGGCCGGAAGGAACGGCCCCCACCGGCCCCGCCACCGCGCCCAGCCGGTGAGCGCCAGCGCCCCCTGCTGGCCGGGCCGCGCTCAGCTCGCGAGGGCGCCGAGGGCCGGGCGGGGCGGGACGCGCCGGCTCGGGGCCAGCGCCTTCTCGGGGCGAGCGGGAAACCCCTGCGGGCCCCGGTCACGGCCGGGCACAGCCGCGCGCCCTCCGAGAGCTGCTGAACGCGGCTGCCGCTCGTGACACATACCGAGCCGTCTGCGACGGGAGCGGGCAGAGGAGGAAGGGGCCGGCGGCCACGGGGCCTGGCCCCAGGCGGGGGGGAGGGGCTGGGGCCCGGGGGGCCGCCCCCCTACTCACAGTTCCCCCACAGTTCCCTCACAGTTCCCTCACAGTTCCCTCACAGTTCCCCCCATGGACGGAACCGGGACCTACTGTGAGGCACTGGGAAAGAAGTGGGAGGAAGCCGGGACAGACCAATATAGCCCAGTATGGACTAGACCAATATAGCCCAGTATGGACTAGACCAATATAGCCCAGTATGGACTGGAGGGAACTGCGAGGGAACCGCGAGAGAACCCCACAGAACAAACCATGGGGCACGAGAAGGCAGAGAATTAAGAATTAGGGACAGGGAGCCAGAAAAAAAAAAAGAAAAAAACCAAAGGGAGACAGAGAGCAAAAGGAATCGCAATGCGTACGGAGAGAAGAGAGAAACAATTCTAGCATAGGGTCACGCGGGAGCCAGGGACAGCAAGATGGAGAAAGGACAGAAGCTACAGGCTACAGGGCAGAGAGGGAAGAATTAATGACTAGACACAGAGAGCTGGGCAGAAAGAGATGGAGAAAGGCTAAAGATCACACGGCCTACAGGGAAGAGAGAAGAGAGGCAGGAATTTTAAAAACAGGGGCAAGAAGCCAGAGAGAGGGAGAGAGAAGCAACAATAAAATGGGGACAAGCCACAGGGCAGCGAGGAGGGAATCAATGAATAAGAACACGAGACCAAAGAGAACACAATGTAGAATGGAAAAAAGGAACAGCGGCCTACAGGGAAGGAGGAATTAAAGATCAGGGACTGGGAGGCAGACAGAGACACATGAAGAAACAAGTGAAAAAAAAGAAAAAAACAAACCAACAGCAATGGGCTACAAAGACAGAGAGGGAGGAAATGAGGAAATAAAACATCGCAGCAAGGAGCTGGACAGAGAGAGATGAGGACAAACAAATAGCACGGGTCCACGTGACAGAGAACGTGGAATTAGAACACAGAGAGAGGGAGCCGGACAGAGAGAGAGGCCGAGAGAAACATCTAGACAGGCTACAGCGGGCAGAGGCAGGAATTAAAACCTAGGGACAGGGAGCTGGACAGAGAGAGATGGAGGTCACAGGGAACAGCGGTGGCTGCAGGAAGAACAGGAATTCATGAATAGGGCAAGGGAGCTGGACAGAGAAGAACTCAGAAAGGCAAGAACAGTAGCAGGGTACAGAGCAGAGAAGACGAATTAAAAAGCACGGGGGGAGCGTTGAGGCAGACAGAGAGAGATTAAGAAAAAAGTCACGGGCTACGTGGCAAAGCAGGAGGAATTCAGAAACGAGGATGGGAACCAAGGGAGAGTGTGCTGGTGAAGGATAACGGGCATTAAAAGTGAGGGACGGGGAGCTGGGAAAAGCGAGGCAGAGAAAAACAGAATCACAGAGAGAATCACACAAAGCCAAAAAAGAAGAAACTGAACAACAGGAACAGGTGTAACCAAAGCGATGAAATCAACCAACCAGAGACGGTGTTCCATTACGGGAACATGGAGCGTACCAATCAGCGCACCTGTCGATCTGCATTTTAGTCCCTAGGCGATCGTTAATGTCAGCAGAACAACAGACAACATGCTTCTGTCAGAAAAGGATGACAAAACGCGGTTTCGCTTAGCGGACTGAGAAAACTAGCCAAGACTGCCAAGAGTAAGAGCCGAGAAGCTAAAAGGTAATTCCGGCAGGGGGAGATCGCGACCACCGACTCACAGACCACCACCGACCCAAGTAACACCACCTACTCAGAAGAGAACAACGGAAGAGGACAACCGAGCCTGCGCAGTGATTGACATACGGAACGAGCAAGTTTGTACCCATCGCTAGACAAGACAATAATGACTATGTATGAGTATGTAAAATTTTCATCTACAAATTGTACAGGAAAGGTGCGTGAGGTACGCACGCCAGGAGGAGCGATCCCCCGTGCATCCGGCGCCGTGAATATAGAATGCCTGCTCTTTAATACTAAATTGGTGTTGAGGAGTCGTTTCCGATTTTAACGCGTTTTTCGGTAACAGTTTTGGCACCCCAGGTGGGAACCTGCTTTTGAATCTCGACGGATCCGTGGGATCGTGGGACCTGCAGCCGGCCCCGAGGAATTCTCCGGGAGAGCTTCCGATCCCCGGGCCAGAGAATTCTGAGCAAGATCCCCTGGATTGAGGTAAACAAGGCATTCTTTGAAGAAGAAACTTAGGTAGAATAATACGTGGGGTTAGTTTCCCACATAGGATAGGATAGCGGGTTTGAGTCCCACAGGCCTGCCCGTAAGGCGCGGCGAAAGCCACGCAGGGTCGGGGCCAAGAGGTGCCTCGGTTGGTAAGTCTCTGCTAGGCGAAAGCCTGTGGAGCGGGACCCGAGGGTAGGGGAGTCTTCAACAGGGGGTTGAAGTCTCCAGGGATATCTAGCAGGGGGCTACAGATCCCAGTGGCAGATTTCCAGTGAGACCTCTAACGGGGGTTGGAGTCCCTCTGACTAGTATTTGTGATAGTGCACTATCACAACTACTAGTCGACTGGGAGACGGGAGCATTACTGAGTAGGAAACCTATCCCACAGAGAACACCTTTGCGATGTATTTTGAAGCACTGGAAAGACGTCGGGGGCGGTGACCCACTAACTCGGAAACCATTAATTGAATATTGCAATCATTGGTGGCCAACGTATCAATTGGAAGGTGGGCACAAATGGCCAGAACACGAGACATTGCAATATCGTACCATCTTGCAATTAATGTTGTTTTGTAAAAAGGGAAGGCAAACGGGAAGAAGTGGCATATGTTGATTTGTTCTTTACACCGTGGAATCATCCCGAGCAGCAGAAACAGCGTGAGGTATGTCCACAAGATTCTACGGCAATGTTTCTGAAAAGAGGAAAACGTGGTGAGAACTTGAAAGAGTGTTGCTCTACTTGTGATACTGGATACTTCGCTTGATGAAACTGACAAGAAAATAGTATGGAATACAGCCAGAAGGCAGGTGCAGGGAGCACATGCTAACAGGAATTTACAGAGAACAATGAATAAGAATTTTCCATCTACAAATCCCGAGTGGGACCCTAATCAGCCAGGACCCAGGGGAATGTTGACTAGATGTCAGAGAGAGATTTTATTTGGAGTAAGACAAGCAATGCCAAAAGCAATAAATTGGTCAAAATTTATGAAGTGAGACAAGAATTAAGTGAGTCCCCTTCAGCCTTTATGGAAAGACTGAAGGTGACCACCAGAAAATATACTCATTTGAACCCAGAAAAACCAGAAAAAGCAATTCAGCTGGTCTCTATATTCATAAGACAATCAGCCCCAGATGGGGGCGGGGGGAGAGAAAACAACCTTCAGAAACTAGAACAACCTGAATCCAGAGATCTGGGTTAAATGCTTGAAGTAGCTTGGCATGAAGGAGACCAGGGGAATCAACCCTAGCTGAACACCTGGTTACACTGAAGCTACGGAATGAAGAAATAGAATTTTTGGTAGATACGGGAGCCACTTATTTGGTATTGAATACACGTGAAGAGAAATTTGATCATAAATCAGTAGATGTTGCTAGCGCAACAGGGCAAAGAAAAATTAGCCCCTCTCAGAGCCATTAAAGTTTAAATTGGAGAAGCAATGGGCAACTCACCAGTTTCTGCATATGCCTGAATGTCCACTGCCTCTGTTATGACGAGATCTATTAGGTCAATTAGATGCTCAAGTAACTTTTAAAGATGGAGAGATTAAATCACTAATACCAGAATCAAAAGCCACAGAGGCGAGAGCGTTTATGTTACAGGATTCCTCCAGGGAGGAACGGGTTCCCGAGGAAGTGGAAAACGTAGTAATTCCTTTGGTTTGAGCGAGCGGAGCTCCGGAGCAATCTAAGTGGGCAGAGCCGGTAAAAGTAACCTTAAAGCCTGGAGCCAAGCCCGTAAGACAAAAACAATACCCTATTAAGCCAGAGGCTCGAAAAGGATTACAGAAGTTAATTATAAAATTTTTCAGAATATGAGCTTTTAGTGGAATGTGAATCAGAATATAGTACTCCTGTGTCGCCAGTAAAGAAATCTAGAGGCAAAGAGTATTAGCTAGTTCACGATTTAAGGGCTATAAATCAGGTGGTCCAAGATATACATCCGGTAGTAGCTAATCCATACGCTTTACTGACCTCTTTTAAAGGAGGAGCATAAACGGTTTACTGTACTAGATTTGAAGGACGCCTTCTTTTGCATACCTCCAGGCATAAAAAGTCAAAGCCTATTTGCTTTGGAATGGGAAAGCCCCACCACAGAATGAAAGACACAGCTACCATGGACCGTACTTCCACAAGGATTTAAAAATAGTCCTACGATACTTGAGACTCAGCTGGCAAAAAAAAATTAGAGATATAGAAAAAAACAGAACCCAGGGAGAGGCATCTTGTTACAGAATGCGGATGACATTCTGATAGCGGCACAAAGTAAAGAAAAATGTTTTGAAATTTTTAAATTTTCTCGGCCAAGGAAGATGCGGAGTTTCCAGAAACAAAACCCAAATAGGAAAAGAAGCAGCCATTTATTTAGGATTTGAAATATCTCAAAGACAAAGACAATTAGAAAGTGAAAAGAAAGAAACTATTTGTCAAATTCCCGAACCTAGCAGCCCGAAGGAACTGAGAGCTTTTCTGAAAACAATGAAATAGCATCAGCTCTGGATTCTGAACTATAGACTGTATGTAAAACCATTATTTGAGGCATTGAAAGACTCAAAAGGATAAATATTTAACCTGGACGCCCGGATGCCAAACGGCATTCAAAGAACTGAAAAGAGCCTCGATGATGGCCCCTGCATTAGGCCTACCTGATTTCGCTAAACCTTTTCAGTTGTTTGTCCACGAAAGACAACATTTAGCCCTTGGAGTGCTGACACAGCGACTGGGAACCTGGAAGAGACCTGTGGGCTACTTCTCCAAACAACTCGACCACGCGAGTAAAAGATGGCCTAGGTGTTTACGGGCAGCAGCAACAACAGCGCTGCCGATCCGGGAAGCCCCAAAGTTAACAATGGGACAGAAGATGACAGTATATGTCCCGCACATAGCGGTGACTGTTTTAGAACAAAAGGGGGGTCGTTGGCTATCCCTTAGCAGAATGTTGAAATATCAAGTTGTTCTGTTAGAACAAGACGATGTGGAATCGAAGACTACTGCTATACTGAATCCTGCTATGTTTTTAACAACAGAAAACCTTACGGACAATTTAGAACACGATCGCTTGCTAACTATTGAACAAGTCTATTCCAGCAGACCAGACCTGAGACACAAACCTCTGGGAAAATCCTGATCTGGAGTTGTTTACAGATGGAAGAAGCTCTGGGCGAGAAGAGAAGCGAATGGCCGGATATGCTGTCGTTATCGCCGCCGAGGGAATGGAGTCAGGGGTGCTGCCTGCAAACACCTCAGCACAGAAAGCAGCATTGGTAGCATTGAAGCGAGCTCTGCGAATGGCAGAAGGACAAAGGATAAATATCTAGACTGATTCCAAACGTGCATTTGGTGTGATCCACGATCATGGAGCTATTGGGAAGGAGAAAGGACTGCCATCAGCCCAAGAATCATCAATACAGCATAAAGAAGAAATTCTCCAACTTCCGGAAGACGTGCAGAAACCAAAAGAAGTGGCGGTAAAGCGTTGCAAAGCTCATCAATTTGGCCAGACGGCTGTAAACATAAGCAAACGACTGACCGATAAAGCTGCAAAGAGGACTGCAGAGCAAGGTATCCTTGCACTAGTACCAGTAAAACAGATCAGAATTCCAAAGTTGAAACCGAGATATAATAAATTGGATGAGCAATTAGCAGAACAATTGGAAGCATCACAAAACACAGAGAGATGGTAGGTAACACCAGAAAAACAAGTAATAACAACAACCACCCCACAAGTTATGACAGAACTTGCAAAAGAAAACCATGAGCAAACACATTAGGCTGTAGGCGCTACGGTTTTGAGTTTAAAAACATCTGTAGCGTGTGTAGGCACAACAAGAATAGTTAAACCCATAGTAGCTAAGTGTCCAATCTGTCCTAGAAATAATCCCCTGAACCAAAGGAAACAACCTTTAGGAGTAACAAAACAAAAAATTCTCCCGGAAATTATTAGCAAATTAAGTTCTCTGAGTTACCCAGACAAAATAGATATAGCAGTATTTGTCAGTGCTGATTGACAAATTTTCTAGATGGCCAGAAGCTTTCTCGTGCTGCACCGACAAAGCTAGAGTAGTAGTTAAGACGTTGCTGAAGGAAATAATACCAAGATTTAGAGTGCCAACGGGAACGTCCTCTGATAGAGCACCACATTTTTTTGCAGAGGTACTTCAACAAATTAATAAAATTTTGGGTAGAAAATGGGACCTGCATACACCCTGGAGACCACAATCAAGTGAAAAATTTCAGAACATGAAGCAAACACTAAACTGACATAGTGGAATGTTATTGATCTAGGATGGAAGTATTGAGAAAATTATTATTTCAGAACTTCCAAACAGGGGAAATGTAACCAAAGTGATGAAATCAACCAGAGACAGTGTTCCATTACGGGAACATGGAGCGTACCAATCAGCGCACCTGTCGATCTGCATTTTAGTCCGTAGGCGATCATTAATGCGAACAGAACAACAGACAACGTGCTTCTGTCAGAAAAGGATGAAAAAACGCTGTTTCGCTTAGCGGACTGAGAAAACTAGCCAAGACTGCCAAGAGTAAGAGCCGAGAAGCTAAAAGGTAATTCCGGCAGGGGGAGATCGCGACCACCGACTCACAGACCACCACCGACCCAAGTAACAGAAGAGAACAACGGAAGAGGACAACCGAGCCTGCGCAGCGATTTACATACGGAACGAGCAAGTTTGTACCAATCAGCAGACAGGACAATAATGAATATGTATGAATACGTAAAACATTGATCTACAAATTGTACGGGAAAGGTGCGTGAGGTACGCACGCCAGGAGGAGCGATCCCCCGTGCATCCGGCGCCGCGAATAAAGAATGCCTGCTCTTTAATACTAAATTGGTGTTGAGGAGTCGTTTCCGATTTTAACGCGTTTTTCGGTAACACAGGGAGTCAGATCAAGAGAGCCAGAGAACAACAAAACACCGACAGGCTACAGGACAGAGCAGGAGGAATAAAAAAAGAAAAAAAACGGAGCCAGAGCCAGGCAGAGAGAGGCGGAGAAAGAAAAAGGAGCCACAGGCTACAGGACAGAGAGAGGGAGGACTGAAAAGACGGGGAGGCAGGGAGACACTCAGAGCGAGATGGAGAAAGAAGGTGCGGGGGGGGGCGCAAAAAAAAAAAGTAAATTTTGCAGCAGGTAAGGAAAGAGAGGGGGCCGGGGGAGAGACAGGGAGGGCCCAGGACGCACAAGAGAGGCAACGGGGCCCCAGTGGCCCAGGACTCACCGCGACTCTCGCTCTCAGCGCTGCTGGCACAATTTAGCCGTTCAGATGCTTCTTTCCCCTCCTCTCCTCCCTGCCTCTTCTGCAGCTCCAGACTCTAGGCCGTCCTCCACCTGAAGAGAATACGTGGGTGTCTTACAGCTCTTACCAGATGAGGCTTCCTAGGCACGTAGCCTAGCTCGCTCGTGCACTACACGCCCGTACCCAACTCCGGGTTACGCGTACAGACCCTACGGTGCACGTTGGTGGCCTGGCCCGCTGCGGGCTATGAAGGGGGATCCTTCCTCCCCCACCTGCATGGACAGGCTCTCTCTTGCCTGCGGCAGGAAGGCAGCTGGCAGCCAGAGCACCTTCAGTTTCTTCTTCTTTACCTTTCGTTGGCGTCTCCAGCTTCAGCTGAGGCAGCTCCTGTCCGCAGCCGGGAAGGGCTTTGTCTATCCCTTTTCGGCCCTGCGCTGCGAGGACGGCGAGGACGGGCAGAGAGAAGCCACGCGAGCCTGAGACGGCCACAGGCAACGGCATCCCCGGGGGAAGGACAGACAACCACGTCCTCAGCACGGTTTCTGGGAGAGGGAAAGAAGAAACAGTGACCGTCATTACCGTCGATCGACCCTGGCCAAAGCCTCTCCTTCCGCAGGGGCTTCTGGACACACCGCTCCCTCCCCACGCTACTGCTAAGGGCCCCTGCACCAAGGGGGAATCCAGTGCGCTTGAGGGACGGCTTGCTGCCTTCACGACAGGGCCTGGGGGCGGCCTAAGGCTATGCAGCACGCTTATGGGGAGGTGCCGGAGCTGGGGGCAGGCGCACGGGGCAAGGGGGGCCCGGGGAGGCTGAGCGGGACCTCCGGTGGGCCGGGGAGGCGGCCATCATCTGCGCCCTGGGCACGGGGAAAAGGTCATCGTCCTCCTCCTTTCCCTCTTCCCTTCTGTCAGCTCCCGGGGAACTCACCGCTTCTCGGGAAGCGGCCGCACCCGCAAGCCCCCAGTAATCAACACGAAGCCAACCCCAAAAATACACCTCGCGTACCGTACGCGCCACGGCCGCCCGGCACCCGAGCGCCGGAAGACCGCGCCTCCCGCCATGCCCGGCGAACCACGTGACAGGGCCGGCAGCCACTGCGCCAGGAATACAGCTCCCGGCATGCTCTGCGGCACAACCCGGCCGCCCGGCAGCCGCAAGGACTACAGCTCCCGGCATGCTCTGCGGCACAACCCGGCCGCCCGGCGGCCGGTTTGATGCGGAGCCACCCAGCATCCCTGCGAGCACAGCTGCAGGCGCAACAGCAGTTACGCAGCCACAACTAGGCACTAAACAAAGGCTTTCCAACACTGGAGGTCTAGAACAGGTAGACATTAGCACAGAAGCACAAGGGGCTCCGTCACCCTGCACAAATCTCCCCGTGCCTACATACGCACACGTTCAGAAGTTAGTTATCAGAAAACGCCCGACTCAGCCATTTGCCACAGTCACGAGACTCACGACATGATAACACGACATGACACACGAGGTGGGCTCAGAGTTTTAAGGCAAGAAATACCTCCCACGCCCCCCACCCGAGATCTTTCAGGGTCCACACCTGCCATCGCCCCGCACCAAACCTACCCGGCCAAAGGCTTTCAGGTGGCCCGAAACACTGTACACAGAAAATAACCAGGGACAGACCTGCATTGTTCGGAAGCGAACGATGCCCGACCGGGGCTCCTCTGCGGGGCACGGAGCCCCCCGGCCCCGCCCGGAGACACACACCCGCCCCCCGCGGCCCGAACTCACCCACCAGCGCTCTCCGGCCCCCGGACACGGCCGCGCTGCTCTCTCAGGCGGCTGCCGCAGGCGAGGCTCGGGCACCGCCAGGCCTCCAGGCGTCCCGAGGGGCTGCCGGCCACCGCAGGGGATGGCTGCCGGCGGCCGGACCGCCGCGGCGCTCCCCGCCCAGCTCCGAGCAGGCTCCGCCGGCCGCGGGCTTCCCACGCCGGGCCGCAGAGGGGCCCCGGCACCGCACAGGGACGCCTCGCGACCCGGCCGCCACACGCACCGGCCCTTCGGCCGCCACACGCACCGCTCCCGCCCCCGCTCCGACGCGCCGCGCACGCGCCACCGGAAGTCCGAGCCCCGCGGGGCGGCCCTTAAAGGGCGGCCGGAAGGAACGGCCCCCACCGGCCCCGCCACCGCGCCCAGCCGGTGAGCGCCAGCGCCCCCTGCTGGCCGGGCCGCGCTCAGCTCGCGAGGGCGCCGAGGGCCGGGCGGGGCGGGACGCGCCGGCTCGGGGCCAGCGCCTTCTCGGGGCGAGCGGGAAACCCCTGCGGGCCCCGGTCACGGCCGGGCACAGCCGCGCGCCCTCCGAGAGCTGCTGAACGCGGCTGCCGCTCGTGACACATACCGAGCCGTCTGCGACGGGAGCGGGCAGAGGAGGAAGGGGCCGGCGGCCACGGGGCCTGGCCCCAGGCGGGGGGGAGGGGCTGGGGCCCGGGGGGCCGCCCCCCTACTCACAGTTCCCTCACAGTTCCCTCACAGTTCCCTCACAGTTCCCCCCATGGACGGAACCGGGACCTACTGTGAGGCACTGGGAAAGAAGTGGGAGGAAGCCGGGACAGACCAATATAGCCCAGTATGGACTAGACCAATATAGCCCAGTATGGACTAGACCAATATAGCCCAGTATGGACTGGAGGGAACTGCGAGGGAACCGCGAGAGAACCCCACAGAACAAACCATGGGGCACGAGAAGGCAGAGAATTAAGAATTAGGGACAGGGAGCCAGAAAAAAAAAAAGAAAAAAACCAAAGGGAGACAGAGAGCAAAAGGAATCGCAATGCGTACGGAGAGAAGAGAGAAACAATTCTAGCATAGGGTCACGCGGGAGCCAGGGACAGCAAGATGGAGAAAGGACAGAAGCTACAGGCTACAGGGCAGAGAGGGAAGAATTAATGAATAGACACAGAGAGCTGGGCAGAAAGAGATGGAGAAAGGCTAAAGATCACACGGCCTACAGGGAAGAGAGAAGAGAGGGAGGAATTTTAAAAACAGGGGCAAGAAGCCAGAGAGAGGGAGAGAGAAGCAACAATAAAATGGGGACAAGCCACAGGGCAGCGAGGAGGGAATCAATGAATAAGAACACGAGACCAAAGAGAACACAATGTAGAATGGAAAAAAGGAACAGCGGCCTACAGGGAAGGAGGAATTAAAGATCAGGGACTGGGAGGCAGACAGAGACACATGAAGAAACAAGTGAAAAAAAAGAAAAAAACAAACCAACAGCAATGGGCTACAAAGACAGAGAGGGAGGAAATGAGGAAATAAAACGTCGCAGCAAGGAGCTGGACAGAGAGAGATGAGGACAAACAAATAGCACGGGTCCACGTGACAGAGAACGTGGAATTAGAACACAGAGAGAGGGAGCCGGACAGAGAGAGAGGCCGAGAGAAACATCTAGACAGGCTACAGCGGGCAGAGGCAGGAATTAAAACCTAGGGACAGGGAGCTGGACAGAGAGAGATGGAGGTCACAGGGAACAGCGGTGGCTGCAGGAAGAACAGGAATTCATGAATAGGGCAAGGGAGCTGGACAGAGAAGAACTCAGAAAGGCAAGAACAGTAGCAGGGTACAGAGCAGAGAAGACGAATTAAAAAGCACGGGGGGAGCGTTGAGGCAGACAGAGAGAGATTAAGAAAAAAGTCACGGGCTACGTGGCAAAGCAGGAGGAATTCAGAAACGAGGATGGGAACCAAGGGAGAGTGTGCTGGTGAAGGATAACGGGCATTAAAAGTGAGGGACGGGGAGCTGGGAAAAGCGAGGCAGAGAAAAACAGAATCACAGAGAGAATCACACAAAGCCAAAAAAGAAGAAACTGAACAACAGGAACAGGTGTAACCAAAGCGATGAAATCAACCAACCAGAGACGGTGTTCCATTACGGGAACATGGAGCGTACCAATCAGCGCACCTGTCGATCTGCATTTTAGTCCCTAGGCGATCGTTAATGTCAGCAGAACAACAGACAACATGCTTCTGTCAGAAAAGGATGACAAAACGCGGTTTCGCTTAGCGGACTGAGAAAACTAGCCAAGACTGCCAAGAGTAAGAGCCGAGAAGCTAAAAGGTAATTCCGGCAGGGGGAGATCGCGACCACCGACTCACAGACCACCACCGACCCAAGTAACACCACCTACTCAGAAGAGAACAACGGAAGAGGACAACCGAGCCTGCGCAGTGATTGACATACGGAACGAGCAAGTTTGTACCCATCGCTAGACAAGACAATAATGACTATGTATGAGTATGTAAAATTTTCATCTACAAATTGTACAGGAAAGGTGCGTGAGGTACGCACGCCAGGAGGAGCGATCCCCCGTGCATCCGGCGCCGTGAATATAGAATGCCTGCTCTTTAATACTAAATTGGTGTTGAGGAGTCGTTTCCGATTTTAACGCGTTTTTCGGTAACAGTTTTGGCACCCCAGGTGGGAACCTGCTTTTGAATCTCGACGGATCCGTGGGATCGTGGGACCTGCAGCCGGCCCCGAGGAATTCTCCGGGAGAGCTTCCGATCCCCGGGCCAGAGAATTCTGAGCAAGATCCCCTGGATTGAGGTAAACAAGGCATTCTTTGAAGAAGAAACTTAGGTAGAATAATACGTGGGGTTAGTTTCCCACATAGGATAGGATAGCGGGTTTGAGTCCCACAGGCCTGCCCGTAAGGCGCGGCGAAAGCCACGCAGGGTCGGGGCCAAGAGGTGCCTCGGTTGGTAAGTCTCTGCTAGGCGAAAGCCTGTGGAGCGGGACCCGAGGGTAGGGGAGTCTTCAACAGGGGGTTGAAGTCTCCAGGGATATCTAGCAGGGGGCTACAGATCCCAGTGGCAGATTTCCAGTGAGACCGCTAACGGGGGTTGGAGTCCCTCTGACTAGTATTTGTGATAGTGCACTATCACAACTACTAGTCGACTGGGAGACGGGAGCATTACTGAGTAGGAAACCTATCCCACAGGGAACACCTTTGCGATGTATTTTGAAGCACTGGAAAGACGTCGGGGGCGGTGACCCACTAACTCGGAAACCATTAATTGAATATTGCAATCATTGGTGGCCAACGTATCAATTGGAAGGTGGGCACAAATGGCCAGAACACGAGACATTGCAATATCGTACCATCTTGCAATTAATGTTGTTTTGTAAAAAGGGAAGGCAAACGGGAAGAAGTGGCATATGTTGATTTGTTCTTTACACCGTGGAATCATCCCGAGCAGCAGAAACAGCGTGAGGTATGTCCACAAGATTCTACGGCAATGTTTCTGAAAAGAGGAAAACGTGGTGAGAACTTGAAAGAGTGTTGCTCTACTTGTGATACTGGATACTTCGCTTGATGAAACTGACAAGAAAATAGTATGGAATACAGCCAGAAGGCAGGTGCAGGGAGCACATGCTAACGGGAATTTACAGAGAACAATGAATAAGAATTTTCCATCTACAAATCCCGAGTGGGACCCTAATCAGCCAGGACCCAGGGGAATGTTGACTAGATGTCAGAGAGAGATTTTATTTGGAGTAAGACAAGCAATGCCAAAAGCAATAAATTGGTCAAAATTTATGAAGTGAGACAAGAATTAAGTGAGTCCCCTTCAGCCTTTATGGAAAGACTGAAGGTGACCACCAGAAAATATACTCATTTGAACCCAGAAAAACCAGAAAAAGCAATTCAGCTGGTCTCTATATTCATAAGACAATCAGCCCCAGATGGGGGCGGGGGGAGAGAAAACAACCTTCAGAAACTAGAACAACCTGAATCCAGAGATCTGGGTTAAATGCTTGAAGTAGCTTGGCATGAAGGAGACCAGGGGAATCAACCCTAGCTGAACACCTGGTTACACTGAAGCTACGGAATGAAGAAATAGAATTTTTGGTAGATACGGGAGCCACTTATTTGGTATTGAATACACGTGAAGAGAAATTTGATCATAAATCAGTAGATGTTGCTAGCGCAACAGGGCAAAGAAAAATTAGCCCCTCTCAGAGCCATTAAAGTTTAAATTGGAGAAGCAATGGGCAACTCACCAGTTTCTGCATATGCCTGAATGTCCACTGCCTCTGTTATGATGAGATCTATTAGGTCAATTAGATGCTCAAGTAACTTTTAAAGATGGAGAGATTAAATCACTAATACCAGAATCAAAAGCCACAGAGGCGAGAGCGTTTATGTTACAGGATTCCTCCAGGGAGGAACGGGTTCCCGAGGAAGTGGAAAACGTAGTAATTCCTTTGGTTTGAGCGAGCGGAGCTCCGGAGCGATCTAAGTGGGCAGAGCCGGTAAAAGTAACCTTAAAGCCTGGAGCCAAGCCCGTAAGACAAAAACAATACCCTATTAAGCGAGAGGCTCGAAAAGGATTACAGAAGTTAATTATAAAATTTTTCAGAATATGAGCTTTTAGTGGAATGTGAATCAGAATATAGTACTCCTGTGTCGCCAGTAAAGAAATCTAGAGGCAAAGAGTATTAGCTAGTTCACGATTTAAGGGCTATAAATCAGGTGGTCCAAGATATACATCCGGTAGTAGCTAATCCATACACTTTACTGACCTCTTTTAAAGGAGGAGCATAAATGGTTTACTGTACTAGATTTGAAGGACGCCTTCTTTTGCATACCTCCAGGCATAAAAAGTCAAAGCCTATTTGCTTTGCAATGGGAAAGCCCCACCACAGAATGAAAGACACAGCTACCATGGACCGTACTTCCACAAGGATTTAAAAATAGTCCTACGATACTTGAGACTCAGCTGGCAAAAAAAAATTAGAGATATAGAAAAAACAGAACCCAGGGAGAGGCATCTTGTTACAGAATGCGGATGACATTCTGATAGCGGCACAAAGTAAAGAAAAATGTTTTGAAATTTTTAAATTTTCTGGGCCAAGGAAGATGCGGAGTTTCCAGAAACAAAACCCAAATAGGAAAAGAAGCAGCCATTTATTTAGGATTTGAAATATCTCAAAGACAAAGACAATTAGAAAGTGAAAAGAAAGAAACTATTTGTCAAATTCCCGAACCTAGCAGCCCGAAGGAACTGAGAGCTTTTCTGAAAACAATGAAATAGCATCAGCTCTGGATTCTGAACTATAGACTGTATGTAAAACCATTATTTGAGGCATTGAAAGACTCAAAAGGATAAATATTTAACCTGGACGCCCGGATGCCAAACGGCATTCAAAGAACTGAAAAGAGCCTCGATGATGGCCCCTGCATTAGGCCTACCTGATTTCGCTAAACCTTTTCAGTTGTTTGTCCACGAAAGACAACATTTAGCCCTTGGAGTGCTGACACAGCGACTGGGAACCTGGAAGAGACCTGTGGGCTACTTCTCCAAACAACCTGACCACGCGAGTAAAAGATGGCCTAGGTGTTTACGGGCAGTAGCAACAGCAGCGCTGCCGATCCGGGAAGCCCCAAAGTTAACAATGGGACAGAAGATGACAGTATATGTCCCGCACATAGCGGTGACTGTTTTAGAACAAAAGGGGGGTCGTTGGCTATCCCTTAGCAGAATGTTGAAATATCAAGTTGTTCTGTTAGAACAAGACGATGTGGAATCGAAGACTACTGCTATACTGAATCCTGCTATGTTTTTAACAACAGAAAACCTTACGGACAATTTAGAACACGATCGCTTGCTAACTATTGAACAAGTCTATTCCAGCAGACCAGACCTGAGACACAAACCTCTGGGAAAATCCTGATCTGGAGTTGTTTACAGATGGAAGAAGCTCTGGGCGAGAAGAGAAGCGAATGGCCGGATATGCTGTCGTTATCGCCGCCGAGGGAATGGAGTCAGGGGTGCTGCCTGCAAACACCTCAGCACAGAAAGCAGTATTGGTAGCATTGAAGCGAGCTCTGCGAATGGCAGAAGGACAAAGGATAAATATCTAGACTGATTCCAAACGTGCATTTGGTGTGATCCACGATCATGGAGCTATTGGGAAGGAGAAAGGACTGCCATCAGCCCAAGAATCATCAATACAGCATAAAGAAGAAATTCTCCAACTTCCGGAAGACGTGCAGAAACCAAAAGAAGTGGCGGTAAAGCGTTGCAAAGCTCATCAATTTGGCCAGACGGCTGTAAACATAAGCAAACGACTGACCGATAAAGCTGCAAAGAGGACTGCAGAGCAAGGTATCCTTGCACTAGTACCAGTAAAACAGATCAGAATTCCAAAGTTGAAACAGAGATATAATAAATTGGATGAGCAATTAGCAGAACAATTGGAAGCATCACAAAACACAGAGAGATGGTAGGTAACACCAGAAAAACAAGTAATAACAACAACAACCCCACAAGTTATGACAGAACTTGCAAAAGAAAACCATGAGCAAACACATTAGGCTGTAGGCGCTACGGTTTTGAGTTTAAAAACATCTGTAGCGTGTGTAGGCATGACAAGAATAGTTAAACCCATAGTAGCTAAGTGTCCAATCTGTCCTAGAAATAATCCCCTGAACCAAAGGAAACAACCTTTAGGAGTAACAAAACAAAAAATTCTCCCGGAAATTATTAGCAAATTAAGTTCTCTGAGTTACCCAGACAAAATAGATATAGCAGTATTTGTCAGTGCTGATTGACAAATTTTCTAGATGGCCAGAAGCTTTCTCGTGCTGCACCGACAAAGCTAGAGTAGTAGTTAAGACGTTGCTGAAGGAAATAATACCAAGATTTAGAGTGCCAACGGGAATGTCCTCTGATAGAGCACCACATTTTTTTGCAGAGGTACTTCAACAAATTAATAAAATTTTGGGTAGAAAATGGGACCTGCATACACCCTGGAGACCACAATCAAGTGAAAAATTTCAGAACATGAAGCAAACACTAAACTGACATAGTGGAATATTATTGATCTAGGATGGAAGTATTGAGAAAATTATTATTTCAGAACTTCCAAACAGGGGAAATGTAACCAAAGTGATGAAATCAACCAGAGACGGCGTTCCATTACGGGAACATGGAGCGTACCAATCAGCGTATCTGTCGATCTGCATTTTAGTCCGTAGGCGATCGTTAATGTCAGCAGAACAACAGACAACGTGCTTCTGTCAGAAAAGGATAACAAAACGCGGTTTCGCTTAGCGGACTGAGAAAACTAGCCAAGACTGCCAAGAGTAAGAGCCGAGAAGCTAAAAGGTAATTCCGGCAGGGGGAGATCGCGACCACCGACTCACAGACCACCACCGACCCAAGTAACAGAAGAGAACAACGGAAGAGGACAACCGAGCCTGCGCAGCGATTTACATACGGAACGAGCAAGTTTGTACCAATCAGCAGACAGGACAATAATGACTATGTATGAATACGTAAAACATTGATCTACAAATTGTACGGGAAAGGTGCGTGAGGTACGCACGCCAGGAGGAGCGATCCCCCGTGCATCCGGCGCCACGAATAAAGAATGCCTGCTCTTTAATACTAAATTGGTGTTGAGGAGTCGTTTCCGATTTTAACGCGTTTTTCGGTAACACAGGGAGTCAGATCAAGAGAGCCAGAGAACAACAAAACACCGACAGGCTACAGGACAGAGCAGGAGGAATAAAAAAAAAAAAAAACGGAGCCAGAGCCAGGCAGAGAGAGGCGGAGAAAGAAAAAGGAGCCACAGGCTACAGGACAGAGAGAGGGAGGACTGAAAAGACAGGGAGGCAGGGAGACACTCAGAGCGAGATGGAGAAAGAAGGTGCGGGGGGGGGGGGGGGGGGGGACGCAAAAAAAAAAGTAAATTTTGCAGCAGGTAAGGAAAGAGAGGGGGCCGGGGGAGAGACAGGGAGGGCCCAGGACGCACAAGAGAGGCAACGGGGCCCCAGTGGCCCAGGACTCACCGCGACTCTCGCTCTCAGCGCTGCTGGCACAATTTAGCCGTTCAGATGCTTCTTTCCCCTCCTCTCCTCCCTGCCTCTTCTGCAGCTCCAGACTCTAGGCCGTCCTCCACCTGAAGAGAATACGTGGGTGTCTTACAGCTCTTACCAGATGAGGCTTCCTAGGCACGTAGCCTAGCTCGCCCGTGCTGGAGCTGGGGGCAGGCGCACGGGGCAAGGGGGGCCAGGGGAGGCTGAGGGGGAGCTCTGGTGAGCTGGGGAGTCGGCCATCTTCTGCACCCAGAAGCTGCAGGGGGAAAAGGTCATCATCCTCCTCCTCCTTTCCCTCTTCCCTTCTATCAGCTCCCGGGTAACTCCTAGGGCTGCCCTCACCCGCTCGCCTTTAGCATACCAGAAGCCTGCCTCGGCGGGTCATTTGAAGCTTCCCATCCCACCAGCCCCAGTAGTACAGGCACACAAGGAGATACCCCTGCACCCACCAAAGGGGCTCGCTCACCTCGCCGGCAGCCCTAGGCCTCACCCGACACAGGGAATTGTGTCCGACACACCACCACGCTGCAGCAAGAGCAGAGGAGGCCTTTCCTTACCAGGAAGCAGCAACGAGCACGGCGGCATCACCTCGCAGGCACTGCAGCATCGCAGGGCTGTTACCTGCGGAGAGAGCAATGGGGATCACAGGGACGCCACCGCGCGTGCACGGCTCCCGGGCTCAGTACCCAATTCTGGTCGCTGGGCAGCAGCATTATCTGAATTACTCTTCTCGATTAATACCATCCAGAAACCGTAACTTGGCTGCATCCACAGAGCTTCTATTCCTCTGCACCTTTCCCCCTCGCAGCCCCAGCAGCGCCGTTCATTGCCTCTGCACCAAACAGCAAAGTGTCTCGAGGGAGGAGAAGCAGCACAGCAAACCTGGGGAACAAGGTTGGGTTCCCACCCCCGCAGAATAAGCCCCAGGAACTGCTTGTAGGCATGTGGCATCAGGGTTGTGATCGGGTTTTGGTTTGGTTTTCCTTTTTTTTCCCCCGCCTTCTTTACATAATGTAATAATTGGGGTTGCTTTTCCAAACTACTGAGTTCTGTGGGGATTTTTTGTGCTTTTGCCCTACAAAAAATGGTCATTTTCACTTTCGGTTTTGTGCATGAGAATGGTTGGTGGGTGCTTTTAGGTTGTTGTTCCTTCCCCCCACCCCCTTTTTTTTTTCCTTTCCAGCCGCACAAATCCAGCTGGAGTTGGCTTTCCCAGAAGCCCCAAGTTGTTTTCTTTCCACCAGAATTCTTCCTGTATTTTCACCCCTCATTGCAGGCCCAGAGTCAAGGGGTTTGAGGTATTTTTGTGCCCAGGCAGCAGCTCCCAGGCTGCATAAGCAGCCCCACAGGGGGAAGTCCCCGTTTGAGGGAATCGGCCCCAAATTGGGATGGGAAAGTGAAGAGAAGGAGAAAAAACCCTGAATAACCTGAAAAAGAACACCTACTCCAGCCCACCAAGCACCGGTCACCTTGCCTGACTCACCTCCAGGGCCCACATCACGCTCGGCTCATCGCTTAGCACCCTCAGATCACAAAAAAAAAAAAAGAGTAAAACCCATAATGGAGCCCTATAGCCATCAGTCACATCTTCCCTCCAGTACTACACACAGACTCACCTTCTTACAGCGCTCCCCTGGGCTCTCCTCCGTTGCCCTGCACGACTCATCCATCTGCACCTGGAAAAACAGTGTTACTGAACAAGTCACCTGGAGGCACAGCAACAGCTTAACCATTCCACAGCTCCTGCGCCCACGTAGGAATACCATCTAGAGCCCAACTACAGCCTGCCGTTAAAGGAAATGCATTAAATCAAACGTTAAGCCCTCGCACATACAAGCCGGAACAGCAAAAACACGGCACGCTCGCGCACCCAGGGCGCAGCCCGACGGAGGTCCACGCGCACCTCGCCGGTTTGATGCGGAGCCACCCAGCATCCCTGCGAGCACAGCTGCAGGCGCAACAGCAGTTTCACCTACACCCATCTCGGCGCGCAGCGCTTCTGAAGCTTTAAGCTGAAAGCCCTACCTTGACGCTTGGCCACACTAGAAGCGAGCCGTAGCTAGGACTCCACAGAAACACAGCAACACAAATTGCACACCCACAGCGGCGACAGCCTTGCAACTACTTACACCAGGAACAACAGAGGAAAGTAAAACGGCTTCATCACCCGCACAGGAAAAGCGGCAGACGGAGGCAAAGGGTCAGCATTCATAGCCCTTACAGAACACAGGCGTTCTCTCTCCTTCCATTCCTAAACCCATCCCTTAGGTCTAAATATCGCAGCCCTGCTGTGGCAATAGCGAGAGCGGGGAACGAGAGCCCTGCCGCCGGCCGTTTGTGCGGCAGGACACAAAAACAGAGGGACATGTTTTGCCACACACAACCCTGAATCTCCTGAAAAGTTATGTTTACCAAAAATAGGCATTTGGAACATATTGCCAAAAACAAAACATTCGGCAATAAAACTTTTATGTGTTTGACACCCGCACATTTTTTGGGAACTTGCTATTTGCTTCCTGGTTTTGCTGGTCTTCCCTCAGAAGTTCTACCTGCAGCCAAGTTATTCCCACCCGCCCGACCGGTTCAAGCATTCACCTTCCTGGTATTACCAGCACATTGAGACACAGGCGAGGAACTTAACTGCTCTTCTAAAACTATCCAAATGACAATTACAGCCCTGAAAGAGGAGTGGAAGAGAAGAACAGGAGAGATCAGGCAGCAAAAATGCTCTGCAGGCTGCTGCCAGCCAACACTGCACTCTTTTGTTAAAGCCACCCCGCCCCCCCAAATGCAAACAAAAAAACCCCCCATGACTTCATGAAGTGCGTGGGTTTTTTTTCTTTTCAGTAGTCCTTTTGGAGCTCATCCCTGTCTCAGCATCTTGTCTTGTCAGAGCATGAAGTGCAGATGATCTGTATCCCGATGACATTTGCATGGGATGAATACATTTTCAGAAATAGACCCGATCCGTGAGACTCCTGTCACCTTTGTGGTTTTAATAATCGTAACTCAATTTTATCGACTGACACACTTGTGAGAAAACTAATTAACTTGAAACGTAGCCTCTCCTCGGGGAAAAAACGTGTTAGACACCAAATGAAACCGATTCAGAGCTCCAAACCACGATGGAGCCGATAGAGCTGTTGTGACTTAGTTTGTATGTTTAATTAATTGGTTAATAACTCTTCTAAGCAGCGCAGAATGAAGAGCTGGACCCAAAGAGGGTGCGCTGCGCTGGATCCAAAAAGCACCCTTCCTCCAGAGACCCGCCTCAGGTGGCGAGTTCGCTCTGGTGCATGCCGGCCTCCCGAACTTCGGGGTCCGATGTGACCGGACCCCCACCTCCGGGGAGGGTCCTCGTACCCTGCCCAACCCTTGCTTTCCCCTGCAGCCCCCGATGCCCCCACGCCACCCCCACAAGCAGCCAAACCGGCTTCTGCTTTTGGCCCCCAAACCAGCTCACTTTGGGACCGGTTCTCAGCCAAAAAGCCCAGCTGCTGAGCCTGTTCTCAAGTCCCAAAAGCGCAGCACTTGACCTCTGCTCCTCAGCCCAAAACCACACCACTTAGTCCCCTCGCTCAGGCCCTCAAAACGCACGACTCGATCTGTTTCAGGGCCCCGGCGTCAGCCACAGGAGCCTGCTCTCAAGGCCCAGGAACAGAAGAGCTGTGCTCTCCACGCTCAGGGACCAAACCAGCTGAACCTGGCTGCGTCCCGGCCCCCTCCGCAGTCCCCACGGGCAACGCTCAGGGCCGCGGAGAGCGCAGCCACCCCGCAGCCCTGCACCCCCACGGCCCACGCGGGCACTGTCGGGGAGGCCTTGGGAACTGAACTGCGCGGGCCCGGCCCCGCACCCCGGCGGGGCAGCCCAGCGCCGGCCCGGCAGCGCTTTCTTCCTGCTCTCGCAGGCCTCGTTTCCCCGGCAGCGCCGGGCCCGCACCCCAACCCCACAGGGGGCCGGGCCCGGCCCGCCTCCAGCAAACCGCGGCGGCAGCAGCCGGGGTCCCTGCCTGCCTCGCGGGCAAGGGGGGACCCGCCCGGCACCGCAGGAGCCCCCGCCGGGGTCGCCGCCGCCGCCGCCCGACCCCGACGAGGAGCAGTCGAGAGCCGGGTGGGGCTGCCCCTACTCCCCGGGGACGGGCACGGGCTCGGCCCCAAAACCCAACCACCGACCCACGACAGCGCTCGGCCCGGGGCCGCTGCTGCCCGCACCCCGCCGCCCCCCCGGGGGCTCCGCGGACCGGGAGACCCCACAGCCCAAACCCGCCGACCCACAGCGCGCCCGGCCATGCGGCTCCTCACCTGCTCTGGCGCGGCTCCGGCTGCCCCACGGCCCGGCACGGAGCCGAACCCGGCCACCGGACCATCCGCCGACCCCCCCAACCCCCGGACGCTCCGGGACGGTTCTCGTCCCTTTTCGCTCTGACGCCTCGAGCCGAGCCGGCCCCGCTCCTCCGAGCTACCGGCGGTGCCCGCTCGGCTGCTCGGGGCCGGGCCCTGTTCTCGCCCGGACGCGAGAAGCCGCTCCGGGGTCTCCTCGGTGCGTCCAGCCCCGTGCCGTGCCGGAGCGGGGAGAGCCGGGTACGAGCGCGGAGCCCTGGGGCAGGGGTTGCCCCAGTGCCGCCGACGGTGTGTGGGGGGGGTGTCGTCGTCCCCCGCCCCACGCGGGGGGCGCACACACGGTACACCCGCGGGCAGGGGCATCCCCGGGGAGCCGTGCGGCCGGGCTGCGCCGTAGGAGGGGAAGGTGATGTTGGTTTCCCATTTTCCCCGCAAACTGATCCTCCCCCCCGGCCCCCCTTTCCCGCGCGTTACAGCCCGCGAAAAAGCTTTTAACAACCCGATCGACAACACTCCCTTTATCCCTCTTCCAGCAGCAGCAGCAGCAGCAGCGAGAGATTAAGGCAACTGCAGCAGAGAGGAGGAAGGCAAGGAGAGCCTTTTCAAGCAAGGGCAGGACAAAATGCACGGCGTGGACAGGCACAGGAGAGGCTGCATTATCTGGAAAGCACAACGCCTGCCCAAGGGCAGAAAATAAGGAACGAATTGTTTCCAAGGAGCTGCAGCAGACGAATCACCTTTTTCTTTATTGCACTCCTGCCCTTTGTTATCCAAAGCGATAGGCTTCACCACCGGGCAGAAAATAGCTGCCTAGATTTACACGGACAACCAGAAACAATCAAGCCACCCAGCAAGAAGTTCGCAGCAGAGGTATAACCCATCAGCAGCTAAAACATTTGTTACGCAGGCACAACTAGGCACTAAACAAAGGCTTTCCAACTCTGGAGGTCTAGAACAGGTAGACATTAGCACAGAAGCACAAGGGGCTCCGTCACACTGCACAAATCTCCCCGTGCCTACACACGCACACGTTCAGAAGTTAGTTATCAGAAAACGCCCGACTCAGCCATTTGCCACAGTCACGAGACTCACGAGGTGGGCTCAGAGTTTTAAGGCAAGAAATACCTCCTCCACCCCCCACCAGAGATCTTTCAGGCTCCAGACCTGCCATCTCCCCGCACCAAACGTAACCGGCCAAAGGGTTTCAGGTGACCCAAAACACAGTACACAAAAAATAACGGGGGAGAGCCCTACATTGTGGAAAAGCGAACGATGCCCGACCGGGGCTCCTCTGCGGGGCACGGCCCCCGCCCCGCCCCCGGCCCGACCCGCACGGAGATACCCCCCGGCCCGCGCCAGGCCTCACCTCACACGGAGACCCACCCGCTGCCCGAACTCACCCACCAGCGCTCTCCGGCCCCCGGACACGGCCGCGCTGCTCTCTCAGGCGGCTGCCGCAGGCGAGGCTCGGGCACCGCCAGGCCTCCAGGCGTCCCGAGGGGCTGCCGGCCACCGCAGGGGATGGCTGCCGGCGGCCGGACCGCCGCGGCGCTCCCCGCCCAGCTCCGAGCAGGCTCCGCCGGCCGCGGGCTTCCCACGCCGGGCCGCAGAGGGGCCCCGGCACCGCACAGGGACGCCTCGCGACCCGGCCGCCACACGCACCGGCCCTTCGGCCTCCACACGCACCGCTCCCGCCCCCGCTCCGACGCGCCGCGCACGCGCCACCGGAAGCCCGAGCCCCGCGGGGCGGCCCTTAAAGGGCGGCCGGAAGGAACGGCCCCCACCGGCCCCGCCACCGCGCCCAGCCGGTGAGCGCCAGCGCCCCCTGCTGGCCGGGCCGCGCTCAGCTCGCGAGGGCGCCGAGGGCCGGGCGGGGCGGGGCGGGACGCCCCGGCTCGGGGCCAGCGCCTTCTCGGGGCGAGCGGGAAACCCCTGCGGGCCCCGGTCACGGCCGGGCACAGCCGCGCGCCCTCCGAGAGCTGCTGAACGGGGCTGCCGCTCGTGACACATACCGAGCCGTCTGCGACGGGAGCGGGCAGAGGAGGAAGGGGCCGGCGGCCGCGGGGCCTGGCCGCAGGCGGGGGGGAGGGGCTGGGGCCCGGGGGGCCGCCCCCCTACTCACAGTTCCCTCACAGTTCCCTCACAGTTCCCTCACAGTTCCTTCCCAGTACATAACAGTTACCTCCCAGTACATCCCAGTACATCCCAGTAGATCCTGGTACATCCCAAATCCCTGCCAGTTCCACCCGGTACAACCCAGTACAAGCCTGTACATCCTAGTTCCTCCACAGTACATCCCAGGGCATCCCCGCACATTGTAGTGCCTCCCAGTACATCCCAGGTCCCTCCCAGTACTGGGAGGGAACTGGGACGTACTGGGAGGGAACTGGGATGTACTGGGATGTAATGGGACGGAACTGGGATGTATTGGGAGGCACTGGGAAAGAAGTGGTAGTGAACCGGGAGGGAATTGGGATGTACGGGGATGAACTGGTAGGAAACTGGGATGTACTGGCATGGAACGGGGATGTATTGGGATGTACAGGAACGGAACTGGAATGTACTGGGATGTACAGGGAGCGAACTGGGATATACTGGGATGTACTGGGAGGAAACTGGGATATACTGGGAGGAAACTGGGAGGGAAGTGGGTGTCAACTGGGACATTCCAGTTTCCTCCCAGTACATCCCAGTTCCCTACCAGTGCATCCCAGTCCGTCCTAGTTCCCTCCCAGTCCGTCCCAGTTCCCTCCCAGTCCGTCCCAGTACATCCCAGTTCCCTCCCAGTACATCCTACTACATACCAGTTCCCTGCCAGTTCACTCCCAGTACACAACAGTTACCTCCCAGTACGTCCCAGTTCCCTCCCAGTACGTCCCAGTACATCCCAGTTCCGTCCCAGTTCCCTACCAGTGCGTCCTAGTTCCCTCTTAGTCCATTCAGGTTCCCTCCAGTATATCCCACTACATCCCAGTTCCCTCCAGTACATCTCAGTTCTCTCCCATTTCCCTCCCAGTACATCCCAGTTCGCTCACAGTTCACACACAGTTCACTCCCAGTTCACTCACAGTTCACTCCCAGTTCCATTCCAGTACATCCCAGTACATGCCAGTTCCCTCCCAGTACATCACACTACATCCCAGTTCCCTCCCAGTTGCTGCTAAGTACATCCCAGGACTTCACAGTTCCCTCCCAGCACATCCCACTACGTCCCAGTTCCCCTCAGTACATAACACTTCCCTCCCAGTACATACCAGTACATCCCAGTGTCCTCACAGTACGTCCCAGTTCCCTCCCAGTACATAACAGTTCCCTCCCAGTCCGTCCCAATCCCCTCCCAGTACGTCCCAGTTCCCTGCCAGTATGTCCCAGTACATCCCAGTTCCCTCCCAGCACATCCCAGTTCCCTCCCAGTACATACCAGTTCCCTCCCAGTTCCCTCCCACTACATCCCAGTACATCCCAGTATATACCAGTTCCCTCCCAGTACATCCCAGTTCCATCCCAGTACATCCCAGTTCCCACCCAGTACATCCTACTACATACCAGTTCCCTCCCAGTTCACTCCCAGTACATCCCAGTACTTCACAGTTCCCTCCCAGTACATCCCAGTACGTCCCAGTTCCCCTCAGTACATAACACTTCCCTCCCAGTACATAACAGTACATCCCAGTGTCCTCACAGTACGTCCCAGTTCCCTCCCAGTACATCCCAGTTCCCTACCAGTACGTCCCAGTTCCCTCCCAGTTCACTCCCAGTACATAACAGTTACCTCCCAGTACATCCCAGTACATCCCAGTAGATCCTGGTACATCCCAAATCCCTGCCAGTTCCACCCGGTACAACCCAGTACAAGCCTGTACATCCTAGTGCCTCCACAGTACATCCCAGGGCATCCCCGCACATTGTAGTGCCTCCCAGTACATCCCAGGTCCCTCCCAGTTCACTCCCAGTACACAACAGTTACCTCCCAGTACATCCCAGTACATCCTAGTAGATCCTGGGACATCCCAAATCCCTGCCAGTTCCACCCGGTACAACCCAGTACAAGCCTGTACATCCTAGTGCCTCCACGGTACATCCCAAGACATCCCCGCACATTGTAGTGCCTCCCAGTACATCCCAGTTCCCTCCCAGTACTGGGAGGGACCTGGGATGTACTGGGAGGGAACTGGGACGTACTGGGAGGGAACTGGCATGTACTGGGATGTAATGGGACGGAACTGGGATGTATTGGGAGGCACTGGGAAAGAAGTGGTAGTGAACTGGGAGGGAATTGGGATGTACGGGGATGAACTGGTAGGAAACTGGGATGTACTGGCATGGAACGGGGATGTATTGGGATGTACAGGAACAGAACTGGAATGTACTGCGATGTACTGGGAGCAAACTGGGATTTACTGGGATGTACTGGGAGGAAACTGGGATATACTGGGAGGAAACTGGGATATACTGGGAGGCACTGGGAGGGAAGTGGGTGTCAACTGGGACATTCCAGTTTCCTCCCAGTACACCCCAGTTCCCTACCAGTGCAGCCCAGTACATCCCAGTTCCCTCCCAGTCCGTCCCAATCCCCTCCCAGTACATCCCAGTTCCCTGCCAGTATGTCCCAGTACATCCCAGTTCCCTCCCAGTACATACCAGTTCCCTCCCAGTACATACCAGTTCCCTCCCAGTACATCCTGGTACATCCCAGTTCCCACCCAGTACATCCTACTACATACCAGTTCCCTCCCAGTTCACTCCCAGTACATCCCAGTACTTCACAGTTCCCTCCCAGTACATCCCAGTACATCCCAGTTCCCCTCAGTACATAACACTTCCCTCCCAGTACATAACAGTACATCCCAGTGTCCTCACAGTACGTCCCAGTTCCCTCACAGTACATCCCAGTTTCCTCCCAGTTCACTCCCAGTACATAACAGTTACCTCCCAGTACATCCCAGTACATCCCAGTAGATCCTGGTACATCCCAAATCCCTGCCAGTTCCACCCGGTACAACCCAGTACAAGCCTGTACATCCTAGTTCCTCCACAGTACATCCCAGGGCATCCCCGCACATTGTAGTGCCTCCCAGTACATCCCAGATCCCTCCCAGTACATCCCAGATCCCTCCCAGTCTGTCCCAGTACGTCCCAGTACATCCCAGTTCCCTCACAGTACATCCCAGTTCCCTCACAGTTCACACACAGTTCACTCCCAGTTCCATTCCAGTACATCCCAGTACATGCCACTTTCCTCCAAGTAAATCCCAGTACCCTCCCACTACATTCAAGTTCCCTCCCACTTCCCTCTAAGTACATCCCAGTACTTCACAGTTCACTCCCAGTACATCCCAGTTCCCCCTCGGTACATAACAATTCCCTCCCAGTACACCCCAGTACATCCCAGTTCCCTCCCAGTATGTCCCACTACATCCCAGTTCCCTCCCAGTCCATCCCAGTTCCCTCCCAGTAAATCCCAATTCCCAACACTTTCCACCCAGTACATCCCAGTTCCCTCCCAGTACATACCAGTTCCCTCTAAGTACATCCCAGTACTTCACAGTTCCCTCCCAGTTCACTCCCAGTACACAACAGTTACCTCCCAGTACATCCCAGTACATCCTAGTAGATCCTAGGACATTTCAAATCCCTGCCAGTTCCAGCCGGTACAACCGAGTACAAGCCTGTACATCCTAGTTCCTCCACAGTACATCCCTGTGCATCCCCGCACATTGTAGTGCCTTCCAGTACATCCCAGGTCCCTCCCAGTTCACTCCCAGTACACAACAGTTACCTCCCAGTACATCCCAGTAGATCCTGGTACATCCCAAATCCCTGCCAGTTCCACCCGGTACAACCCAGTACAAGCCTGTACATCCTAGTTCCTCCACGGTACATCCCAGGACATCCCCGCACATTGTAGTGCCTCCCAGTACATCCCAGCTCCCTCCCAGTACTGGGAGGGAACTGGGACGTACTGGGAGGGAACTGGGATGTACTGGGATGTAATGGGACGGAACTGGGATGTATTGGGAGGCACTGGGAAAGAAGTGGTAGTGAACCGGGAGGGAATTGGGATGTACGGGGATGAACTGGTAGGAAACTGGGATGTACTGGCATGGAACGGGGATGTATTGGGATGTACAGGAACGGAACTGGAATGTACTGCGATGTATTGGGATGTACTGGCAGCGAGCTGGGATTTACTGGGATGTACTGGGAGGAAACTGGGATATACTGGGAGGAAACTGGGATATACTGGGAGGCATTGGGAGGGAAGTGGGTGTCAACTGGGACATTCCAGTTTCCTCCCAGTACATCCCAGTTGCCTACCAGTGCAGCCCAGAACATCCCAGTTCCCTCCCAGTCCGTCCCAATCCCCTCCCAGTACATCCCAGTTCCCTGCCAGTATGTCCCAGTACATCCCAGTTCCCTCCCAGTACATACCAGTTCCCTCCCAGTACATCCCAGTTCCCTCCCAGTTCCCTCCCACTACATCCCAGTTCCCTCCCAGTACATACCAGTTCCCTCCCAGTACATCCCAGTTCCCTCCCGGTACATCCCAGTTCCCACCCAGTACATCCTACTACATACCAGTTCCCTCCCAGTTCACTCCCAGTACATCCCAGTACTTCACAGTTCCCTCCCAGTACATCCCAGTACGTCCCAGTTCCCCTCAGTACATAACACTTCCCTCCCAGTACATAACAGTACATCCCAGTGTCCTCACAGTACGTCCCAGTTCCCTCACAGTACATCCCAGTTCCCTACCAGTACATCCCAGTTACCTCCCTGTTCCTTCCCAGTACATAACAGTTACCTCCCAGTACATCCCAGTAGATCCTGGTACATCCCAAATCCCTGCCAGTTCCACCCGGTACAACCCAGTACAAGCCTGTACATCCTAGATCCTCCACAGTACATCCCAGGGCATCCCCGCACATTGTAGTGCCTCCCAGTACATCCCAGTTCCCTCCCAGTACTGGGAGGGACCTGGGATGTACTGGGAGGGACCTGGGACGTACTGGGAGGGAACTGGGATGTACTGGGATGTAATGGGACGGAACTGGGATGTAATGGGACGGAACTGGGAAAGAAGTGGTAGTGAACCGGGAGGGAATTGGGATGTACGGGGATGAACTGGTAGGAAACTGGGATGTACTGGCATGGAACGGGGATGTATTGGGATGGACAGGAACAGAACTGGAATGTACAGCGATGTATTGGCATGTACTGGCAGCGAGCTGGGATTTACTGGGATGTACTGGGAGGAAACTGGGATATACTGGGAGGAAACTGGGATATACTGGGAGGCACTGGGAGGGAAGTGGGTGTCAACTGGGACATTCCAGTTTCCTCCCAGTACACCCCAGTTCCCTACCAGTGCAGCCCAGTACATCCCAGTTCCCTCCCAGTCCGTCCCAATCCCCTCCCAGTACATCCCAGTTCCCTGCCAGTATGTCCCAGTACATACCAGTTCCCTCCCAGTACATACCAGTTCCCTCCCAGTACATACCAGTTCCCTCCCAGTTCCCTCCCACTACATCCCAGTACATCCCAGTTCCCTCCCAGTACATCCCAGTTCCCTCCCAGTACATCCCAGTACATCCTGGTACATCCCAGTTCCCACCCAGTACATCCTACTACATACCAGTTCCCTCCCAGTTCACTCCCAGTACATCCCAGTACTTCACAGTTCCATCCCAGTACATCCCAGTACGCACCAGTTCCCCTCAGTACATAACACTTCCCTCCCAGTACATAACAGTACATCCCAGTGTCCTCACGGTACGTCCCAGTTCCCTCCCAGTACATCCCAGTTTCCTACCAGTACATCCCAGTTCCCTCCCAGTTCACTCCCAGTACATAACAGTTACCTCCCAGTACATCCCAGTAGATCCTGGTACATCCCAAATCCCTGCCAGTTCCACCCGGTACAACCCAGTACAAGCCTGTACATCCTAGTTCCTCCACAGTACATCCCAGGGCATCCCCGCACATTGTAGTGCCTCCCAGTACATCCCAGTTCCCTCCCAGTACTGGGAGGGACCTGGGATGTACTGGGAGGGAACTGGGATGTACTGGGATGTAATGGGACGGAACTGGGATGTATTGGGAGGCACTGGGAAAGAAGTGGTAGTGAACCGGGAGGGAATTGGGATGTACGGGGATGAACTGGTAGGAAACTGGGATGTACTGGCATGGAACGGGGATGTATTGGGATGGACAGGAACGGAACTGGAATGTACGGCGATGTATTGGGATGTACTGGGAGCGAACTGGGATTTACTGGGATGTACTGGGAGGAAACTGGGATATACTGGGAGGAAACTGGGATATACTGGGAGGAACCTGGGAGGGAAGTGGGTGTCAACTGGGACATTCCAGTTTCCTCCCAGTACATCCCAGTTCCCTACCAGTGCAGCCCAGTACATCCCAGATCCCTCCCAGTCCCTCCCAGTACATCCCAGTACATCCCAGTTCCCTCACAGTACATCCCAGTTCCCTCCCAGTTCACACACAGTTCACTCCCAGTTCCATTCCAGTACATCCCAGTACATGCCAGTTGCCTCCCAGTTTCCTCTAAGTACATCCCAGTACTTTAAAGTTCCCTCCCAGTACATCCCAGTTCCCTCACAGTACATCCCAGTACTTCACAGTTCACTCCCACTACATCCCAGTACGTCCCAGTTCCCCCTTGGTACATAACACTTCCCTCCCAATACATCCAAGTTCCCTCCCAGTACATCTCAATCCCCTCCCAGTACATCCCAGTTCCCTGCCAGTATGTCCCAGTACATCACAGTTCCCTCCCAGTACATACCAGTTCCCTCCCAGTACATACCAGTTCCCTCCCAGTTCCCTCCCACTACATCCCAGTTCCCTCCCAGTACATACCAGTTCCCTCCCAGTACATCCCAGTACATCCTGGTACATCCCAGTTCCCACCCAGTACATCCTACTACATACCAGTTCCCTCCCAGTTCACTCCCAGTACATCCCAGTACTTCACAGTTCCCTCCCAGTACATCCCAGTACGTCCCAGTTCCCCTCAGTACATAACACTTCCCTCCCAGTACATAACAGTACATCCCAGTGTCCTCACAGTACGTCCCAGTTCCCTCACAGTACATCCCAGTTCCCTACCAGTACGTCCCAGTTCCCTCCCAGTTCACTCCCAGTACACAACAGTTACCTCCCAGTACATCCCAGTACATCCCAGTAGATCCTGGTACATCCCAAATCCCTGCCAGTTCCACCCGGTACAACCCAGTACAAGCCTGTACATCCTAGTTCCTCCACAGTACATCCCAGGGCATCCCCGCACATTGTAGTGCCTCCCAGTACATCCCAGTTCCCTCCCAGTACTGGGAGAGACCTGGGATGTACTGGGAGGGACCTGGGACGTACTGGGAGGGAACTGGGATGTACTGGGATGTAATGGGACGGAACTGGGATGTATTGGGAGGCACTGGGAAAGAAGTGGTAGTGAACCGGGAGGGAATTGGGATGTACGGGGATGAACTGGTAGGAAACTGGGATGTACTGGCATAGAACGGGGATGTATTGGGATGTACAGGAACGGAACTGGAATGTACTGCGATGTACTGGGATGTACTGGGAGCGAACTGGGATTTACTGGGATGTACTGGGAGGAAACTGGGATGTACTGGGAGGAAACTGGGATATACTGGGAGGAAACTGGGATATACTGGGAGGCATTGGGAGGGAAGTGGGTGTCAACTGGGACATTCCAGTTTCCTCCCAGTACATCCCAGTTCCCTACCAGTGCAGCCCAGTACATCCCAGTTCCCTCCCAGTCCGTCCCAATCCCCTCCCAGTACATCCCAGTTCCCTGCCAGTATGTCCCAGTACATCCCAGTTCCCTCCCAGTACATACCAGTTCCCTCCCAGTACATCCCAGTACATCCTGGTACATCCCAGTTCCCACCCAGTGCATCCTACTACATACCAGTTCCCTCCCAGTTCACTCCCAGTACATCCCAGTACTTCACAGTTCCCTCCCAGTACATCCCAGTACGTCCCAGTTCCCCTCAGTACATAACACTTCCCTCCCAGTACATACCAGTACATCCCAGTGTCCTCACAGTACGTCCCAGTTCCCTCCCAGTACATCCCAGTTCCCTACCAGTACATCCCAGTTACCTCCCTGTTCCTTCCCAGTACATAACAGTTACCTCCCAGTACATCCCAGTAGATCCTGGTACATCCCAAATCCCTGCCAGTTCCACCCGGTACAACCCAGTACAAGCCTGTACATCCTAGTTCCTCCACAGTACATCCCAGGGCATCCCCGCACATTGTAGTGCCTCCCAGTACATCCCAGCTCCCTCCCAGTACTGGGAGGGACCTGGGATGTACAGGGAGGGAACTGGGATGTACTGGGAGGGACCTGGGATGTACTGGGATGTAATGGGACGGAACTGGGATGTAATGGGACGGAACTGGGAAAGAAGTGGTAGTGAACCGGGAGGGAACTGGAATGTACGGGGATGAACTGGTTGGGAACTGGGATGTACTGGCATGGAACGGGGATGTATTGGGATGTACAGGAACGGAACTGGAATGTACTGCGATGTACTGGGATGTACTGGCAGCGAGCTGGGATTTACTGGGATGTACTGGGAGGAAACTGGGATATACTGGGAGGCACTGGGAGGGAAGTGGGTGTCAACTGGGACATTCCAGTTTCCTCCCAGTACATCCCAGTTCCCTACCAGTGCATCCCAGTACATCCCAGATCCCTCCCAGTACATCCCAGTTCCCTCCCAGTCCGTCCCAGTACATCCCAGTACATCCCAGTTCCCTCACAGTACATCCCAGTTCCCTCACAGTTCACACACAGTTCACTCCCAGTTCCATTCCAGTACATCCCAGTACATGCCACTTTCCTTCAAGTAAATCCCAGTTCCCTCCCACTACATCCAAGTTCCCTCCCACTTCCCTCTAAGTACATCCCAGTACTTCACAGTTCACTCCCAGTACATCCCAGTTCCCCCTCGGTACATAACAGTTCCCTCCCAGTACACCCCAGTACATCCCAGTTCCCTCCCAGTATGTCCCACTACATCCCAGTTCCCTCCCAGTCCATCCCAGTTCCCTCCCAGTAAATCCCAATTCCCAAAACTTTCCACCCGTTACATCCCAGTTCCCTCCCAGTACATCCCAGTTCCCTCTAAGTACATCCCAGTACTTCACAGTTCCCTCCCAGTTCACTCCCAGTTCCCTCCCAGTACATCCCAGTTCCCTCTAAGTACATCCCAATACTTCATAGTTCCCTCCCAGCACGTCCCAGTACGTCCCAGTTCCCCTCAGTACATAACACTTCCCTCCCAGTACATAACTGTACATCCCAGTGTCCTCACGGTAAGTCCCAGTTCCCTCACAGTACATCCCAGTTCCCTCCCAGTTCACTCCCAGTACACAACAGTTACCTCCCAGTACATCCCAGTACATCCCAGTAGATCCTGGTACATCCCAAATCCCTGCCAGTTCCACCCGGTACAACCCAGTACAAGCCTGTACATCCTAGTTCCTCCACAGTACATCCCAGGGCATCCCCGCACATTGTAGTGCCTCCCAGTACATCCCAGTTCCCTCCCAGTACTGGGAGGGACCTGGGATGTACTGGGAGGGACCTGGGACGTACTGGGAGGGAACTGGGATGTACTGGGATGTAATGGGACGGAACTGGGATGTATTGGGAGGCACTGGGAAAGAAGTGGTAGTGAACCGGGAGGGAATTGGGATGTACGGGGATGAACTGGTAGGAAACTGGGATGTACTGGCATGGAACGGGGATGTATTGGGATGTACAGGAACAGAACTGGAATGTACAGCGATGTATTGCATTGTACTGGCAGCGAGCTGGGATTTACTGGGATGTACTGGGAGGAAACTGGGATATACTGGGAGGAAACTGGGATATACTGGGAGGCATTGGGAGGGAAGTGGGTGTCAACTGGGACATTCCAGTTTCCTCCCAGTACATCCCAGTTCCCTACCAGTGCAGCCCAGTACATCCCAGTTCCCTCCCAGTCCGTCCCAATCCCCTCCCAGTACATCCCAGTTCCCTGCCAGTATGTCCCAGTACATCCCAGTTCCCTCCCAGTACATACCAGTTCCCTCCCAGTACATCCCAGTTCCCTCCCAGTTCCCTCCCACTACATCCCAGTACATCCCAGTTCCCTCCCACTACATCCCAGTTCCCTCCCACTACATCCCAGTTCCCTCCCAGTACATCCCAGTTCCCACCCAGTACATCCTACTACATACCAGTTCCCTCCCAGTTCACTCCCAGTACATCCCAGTACATCACAGTTCCCTCCCAGTACATCCCAGTACGTCCCAGTTCCCCTCAGTACATAACACTTCCCTCCCAGTACATACCAGTACATCCCAGTGTCCTCACAGTACGTCCTAGTTCCCACCCAGTACATCCTACTACATACCAGTTCCCTCCCAGTTCACTCCCAGTACATCCCAGTACTTCACAGTTCCCTCCCAGTACATCCCAGTACGTCCCAGTTCCCCTCAGTACATAACACTTCCCTCCCAGTACATCCCAGTACATCCCAGTGTCCTCACAGTAAGTCCCAGTTCCCTCACAGTACATCCCAGTTCCCTCCCAGTATATCCCAGTTCCCTCCCTGTTCCTTCCCAGTACATAACAGTTACCTCCCAGTACATCCCAGTAGATCCTGGTACATCCCAAATCCCTGCCAGTTCCACCCGGTACAACCCAGTACAAGCCTGTACATCCTAGTTCCTCCACAGTACATCCCAGGGCATCCCCGCACATTGTAGTGCCTCCCAGTACATCCCAGTTACCTCCCAGTACTGGGAGGGACCTGGGATGTACTGGGAGGGAACTGGGATGTACTGGGAGGGACCTGGGATGTACTGGGATGCAATGGGACGGAACTGGGATGTAATGGGACGGAACTGGGAAAGAAGTGGTAGTGAACCGGGAGGGAATTGGGATGTACGGGGATGAACTGGTAGGAAACTGGGATGTACTGGCATGGAACGGGGATGTATTGGGATGTACAGGAACAGAACTGGAATGTACTGCGATGTACTGGGATGTACTGGGAGCAAACTGGGATTTACTGGGATGTACTGGGAGGAAACTGGGATATACTGGGAGGCATTGGGAGGGAAGTGGGTGTCAACTGGGACATTCCAGTTTCCTCCCAGTACATCCCAGTTGCCTACCAGTGCAGCCCAGTACATCCCAGTTCCCTCCCAGTCCGTCCCAGTACATCCCAGTACATCCCAGTTCCCTCACAGTACATCCCAGTTCCCTCACAGTTCACACACAGTTCACTCCCAGTTCCATTCCAGTACATCCCAGTACATGCCACTTTCCTCCAAGTAAACCCCAGCTCCCTCCCACTACATCCAAGTTCCCTCCCACTTCCCTCTAAGTACATCCCAGTACTTCACAGTTCACTCCCAGTACATCCCAGTTCCCCCTCGGTACATAACAGTTCCCTCCCAGTACACCCCAGTACATCCCAGTTCCCTCCCAGTATGTCCCACTACATCCCAGTTCCCTCCCAGTCCATCCCAGTTCCCTCCCAGTAAATCCCAATTCCCAACACTTTCCACCCAGTACATCCCAGTTCCCTCCCAGTACATACCAGTTCCCTCCCAGTACATCCCAGTTCCCTCTAAGTACATCCCAATACTTCATAGTTCCCTCCCAGCACATCCCAATAAGTCCCAGTTCCCCTCAGTACATAACACTTCCCTCCCAGTACATACCAGTACATCCCAGTGTCCTCACAGTACATCCCAGTTCCCTCCCAGTACATCCCAGTTCTCTCCCAGTTCACTCCCAGTTCCCTCCCTGTTCCTTCCCAGTACATAACAGTTACCTCCCAGTACATCCCAGTAGATCCTGGTACATCCCAAATCCCTGCCAGTTCCACCCGGTACAACCCAGTACAAGCCTGTACATCCTAGTTCCTCCACGGTACATCCCAGGGCATCCCCGCACATTGTAGTGCCTCCCAGTACATCCCAGCTCCCTCCCAGTACTGGGAGGGAACTGGGATGTACTGGGAGGGACCTGGGATGTACTGGGAGGGAACTGGGATGTACTGGGATGTAATGGGACGGAACTGGGATGTATTGGGAGGCACTGGGAAAGAAGTGGTAGTGAACCGGGAGGGAATTGGGATGTACGGGGATGAACTGGTAGGAAACTGGGATGTACTGGCATGGAACGGGGATGTATTGGGATGTACAGGAACAGAACTGGAATGTACAGCGATGTATTGGCATGTACTGGCAGCGAGCTGGGATTTACTGGGATGTACTGGGAGGAAACTGGGATATACTGGGAGGCATTGGGAGGGAAGTGGGTGTCAACTGGGACATTCCAGTTTCCTCCCAGTACATCCCAGTTCCCTACCAGTGCAGCCCAGTACATCCCAGTTCCCTCCCAGTCCGTCCCAATCCCCTCCCAGTACATCCCAGTTCCCTGCCAGTATGTCCCATTACATCCCAGTTCCCTCCCAGTACATACCAGTTCCCTCCCAGTACATACCAGTTCCCTCCCAGTTCCCTCCCACTACATCCCAGTACATCCCAGTTCCCTCCCAGTACATCCCAGTTCCCTCCCAGTACATCCCAGTTCCCACCCAGTACATCCTACTACATACCAGTTCCCTCCCAGTTCACTCCCAGTACATCCCAGTACGTCCCAGTTCCCCTCAGTACATAACACTTCCCTCCCAGTACATACCAGTACATCCCAGTGTCCTCACAGTAAGTCCCAGTTCCCTCCCAGTACATCCCAGTTCCCTACCAGTACATCCCAGTTCCCTCCCTGTTCCTTCCCAGTACATAACAGTTACCTCCAAGTACATCCCAGTAGATCCTGGTACATCCCAAATCCCTGCCAGTTCCACCCGGTACAACCCAGTACAAGCCTGTACATCCTAGTTCCTCCACAGTACATCCCAGGGCATCCCCGCACATTGTAGTGCCTCCCAGTACATCTCAGTTCCCTCCCAGTACTGGGAGGGAACTGGGATGTACTGGGAGGGACCTGGGACGTACTGGGAGGGAACTGGGATGTACTGGGATGTAATGGGACGGAACTGGGATGTAATGGGACGGAACTGGGAAAGAAGTGGTAGTGAACCGGGAGGGAATTGGGATGTACGGGGATGAACTGGTAGGGAACTGGGATGTACTGGCATGGAACGGGGATGTATTGGGATGTACAGGAACGGAACTGGAATGTACTGCGATGTATTGGCATGTACTGGCAGCGAGCTGGGATTTACTGGGATGTACTGGGAGGAAACTGGGATATACTGGGAGGAAACTGGGATATACTGGGAGGCATTGGGAGGGAAGTGGGTGTCAACTTGGACATTCCAGTTTCCTCCCAGTACATCCCAGTTCCCTACCAGTGCAGCCCAGTACATCCCAGATCCCTCCCAGTCCCTCCCAGTACATCCCAGTACATCCCAGTTCCCTCACAGTACATCCCAGTTCCCTCCCAGTTCACACACAGTTCACTCCCAGTTCCATTCTAGTACATCCCAGTACATGCCAGTTGCCTCCCAGTTTCCTCTAAGTACATCCCAGTACTTTAAAGTTCCCTCCCAGTACATCCCAGTTCCCTCACAGTACATCCCAGTACTTCACAGTTCACTCCCACTACATCCCAGTACGTCCCAGTTCCCCCTTGGTACATAACACTTCCCTCCCAATACATCCAAGTTCCCTCCCAGTACATCCCAATCCCCTCCCAGTACATCCCAGTTCCCTGCCAGTATGTCCCAGTACATCACAGTTCCCTCCCAGTACATACCAGTTCCCTCCCAGTACATACCAGTTCCCTCCCAGTTCCCTCCCACTACATCCCAGTTCCCTCCCATTACATACCAGTTCCCTCCCAGTACATCCCAGTACATCCTGGTACATACCAGTTCCCACCCAGTACATCCTACTACATACCAGTTCCCTCCCAGTTCACTCCCAGTACATCCCAGTACTTCACAGTTCCCTCCCAGTACATCCCAGTACACACCAGTTCCCCTCAGTACATAACACTTCCCTCCCAGTACATACCAGTACATCCCAGTGTCCTCACAGTACGTCCCAGTTCCCTCACAGTACATCCCAGTTCCCTCCCAGTACGTCCCAGTTCCCTCCCAGTTCACTCCCAGTACATAACAGATACCTCCCAGTACATCCCAGTACATCCCAAATCCCTGCCAGTTCCACCCGGTACAACCCAGTACAAGCCTGTACATCCTAGTTCCTCCACAGTACATCCCAGGGCATCCCCGCACATTGTAGTGCCTCCCAGTACATCCCAGTTCCCTCCCAGTACTGGGAGGGACCTGGGATGTACTGGGAGGGAACTGGGACGTACTGGGAGGGAACTGGGATGTACTGGGATGTAATGGGACGGAACTGGGATGTATTGGGAGGCACTGGGAAAGAAGTGGTAGTGAACCGGGAGGGAATTGGGATGTACGGGGATGAACTGGTAGGAAACTGGGATGTACTGGCATGGAACGGGGATGTATTGGGATGTACAGGAACGGAACTGGAATGTACTGCGATGTACTGGGAAGTACTGGGAGCGAACTGGGATTTACTGGGATGTACTGGGAGGAAACTGGGATATACTGGGAGGAAACTGGGATATACTGGGAGGCATTGGGAGGGAAGCGGGTGTCAACTGGGACATTCCAGTTTCCTCCCAGTACATCCCAGTTCCCTACCAGTGCAGCCCAGTACATCCCAGTTCCCTCCCAGTCCGTCCCAATCCCCTCCCAGTACATCCCAGTTCCCTGCCAGTATGTCCCTGTACATCCCAGTTCCCTGCCAGTATGTCCCAGTACATCCCAGTTCCCTCCCAGTACATACCAGTTCCCTCCCAGTACATCCCAGTTCCCACCCAGTACATCCTACTACATACCAGTTCCCTCCCAGTTCACTCCCAGTACATCCCAGTACTTCACAGTTCCCTCCCAGTACATCCCAGTACGTCCCAGTTCCCCTCAGTACATAACACTTCCCTCCCAGTACATACCAGTACATCCCAGTAGATCCTGGTACATCCCAAATCCCTGCCAGTTCCACCCGGTACAACCCAGTACAAGCCTGTACATCCTAGTTCCTCCACAGTACATCCCAGGGCATCCCCGCACATTGTAGTGCCTCCCAGTACATCCCAGTTCCCTCCCAGTACTGGGAGGGACCTGGGATGTACTGGGAGGGACCTGGGATGTACTGGGAGGGAATTGGGATGTACTGGGATGTAATGGGACGGAACTGGGATGTAATGGGACGGAACTGGGAAAGAAGTGGTAGTGAACCGGGAGGGAATTGGGATGTACGGGGATGAACTGGTAGGGAACTGGGATGTACTGGCATGGAACGGGGATGTATTGGGATGTACAGGAACAGAACTGGAATGTACAGCGATGTATTGGCATGTACTGGCAGCGAGCTGGAATGTACTGGGATGTACTGGGAGGAAACTGGGATATACTGGGAGGAAACTGGGATATACTGGGAGGCATTGGGAGGGAAGTGGGTGTCAACTGGGACATTCCAGTTTCCTCCCAGTACATCCCAGTTCCCTACCAGTGCAGCCCAGTACATCCCAGTTCCCTCCCAGTCCGTCCCAATCCCCTCCCAGTACATCCCAGTTCCCTGCCAGTATGTCCCAGTACATCCCAGTTCCCTCCCAGTACATACCAGTTCCCTCCCAGTACATCCCAGTACATCCTGGTACATCCCAGTTCCCACCCAGTACATCCTACTACATACCAGTTCCCTCCCAGTTCACTCCCAGTACATCCCAGTACTTCACAGTTCCCTCCCAGTACATCCCAGTACGTCCCAGTTCCCCTCAGTACATAACACTTCCCTCCCAGTACATAACAGTACATCCCAGTGTCCTCACAGTACGTCCCAGTTCCCTCACAGTACATCCCAGTTCCCTACCAGTACATCCCAGTTCCCTCCCTGTTCCTTCCCAGTACATAACAGTTACCTCCCAGTACATCCCAGTAGATCCTGGTACATCCCAAATCCCTGCCAGTTCCACCCGGTACAACCCAGTACAAGCCTGTACATCCTAGTTCCTCCACAGTACATCCCAGGGCATCCCCGCACATTGTAGTGCCTCCCAGTACATCCCAGTTCCCTCCCAGTACTGGGAGGGACCGGGATGTACTGGGAGGGAACTGGGATGTACTGGGAGGGACCTGGGATGTACTGGGATGTAATGGGACGGAACTGGGATGTAATGGGACGGAACTGGGAAAGAAGTGGTAGTGAACCGGGAGGGAACTGGAATGTACGGGGATGAACTGGTTGGGAACTGGGATGTACTGGCATGGAACGGGGATGTATTGGGATGTACAGGAACGGAACTGGAATGTACTGCGATGTACTGGGATGTACTGGCAGCGAGCTGGGATTTACTGGGATGTACTGGGAGGAAACTGGGATATACTGGGAGGCACTGGGAGGGAAGTTGGTGTCAACTGGGACATTCCAGTTTCCTCCCAGTACATCCCAGTTCCCTACCAGTGCAGCCCACTACATCCCAGATCCCTCCCAGTACATCCCAGTTCCCTCCCAGTCCGTCCCAGTACATCCCAGTACATCCCAGTTCCCTCCCAGTACATCCCAGTTCCCTCCCAGTTCCCTCCCACTACATCCCAGTACATCCCAGTTCCCTCCCAGTACATACCAGTTCCCTCCCACTACATCCCAGTTCCCTCCCAGTACATCCCAGTTCCCACCCAGTACATCCTACTACATACCAGTTCCCTCCCAGTTCACTCCCAGTACATCCCAGTACTTCACAGTTCCCTCCCAGTACATCCCAGTACGTCCCAGTTCCCCTCAGTACATAACACTTCCCTCCCAGTACATACCAGTACATCCCAGTGTCCTCACAGTACGTCCCAGTTCCCACCCAGTACATCCTACTACATACCAGTTCCCTCCCAGTTCACTCCCAGTACATCCCAGTACTTCACAGTTCCCTCCCAGTACATCCCAGTACGTCCCAGTTCCCCTCAGTACATAACACTTCCCTCCCAGTACATCCCAGTTCCCTCCCAGTATGTCCCACTACATCCCAGTTCCCTCCCAGTCCATCCCAGTTCCCTCCCTGTTCCTTCCCAGTACATAACAGTTACCTGCCAGTACATCCCAGTAGATCCTGGTACATCCCAAATCCCTGCCAGTTCCACCCGGTACAACCCAGTACAAGCCTGTACATCCTAGTTCCTCCACAGTACATCCCAGGGCATCCCCGCACATTGTAGTGCCTCCCAGTACATCCCAGTTCCCTCCCAGTACTGGGAGGGACCTGGGATGTACTGGGAGGGAACTGGGATGTACTGGGAGGGACCTGGGATGTACTGGGATGTAATGGGACGGAACTGGGATGTATTGGGAGGCACTGGGAAAGAAGTGGTAGTGAACCGGGAGGGAATTGGGATGTACGGGGATGAACTGGTAGGAAACTGGGATGTACTGGCATGGAACGGGGATGTATTGGGATGGACAGGAACGGAACTGGAATGTACGACGATGTATTGGGATGTACTGGGAGCGAAGTGGGATTTACTGGGATGTACTGGGAGGAAACTGGGATATACTGGGAGGAAACTGGGATATACTGGGAGGAAACTGGGATGGAAGTGGGTGTCAACTGGGACATTCCAGTTTCCTCCCAGTACATCCCAGTTCCCTACCAGTGCAGCCCAGTACATCCCAGATCCCTCCCAGTCCCTCCCAGTACATCCCAGTACATCCCAGTTCCCTCACAGTTCACACACAGTTCACTCCCAGTTCCATTCCAGTACATCCCAGTACATGCCAGTTGCCTCCCAGTTTCCTCTAAGTACATCCCAGTACTTTAAAGTTACCTCCCAGTATATCCCAGTTCCCTCACAGTACATCCCAGTACTTCACAGTTCACTCCCACTACATCCCAGTACGTCCCAGTTCCCCCTTGGTACATAACACTTCCCTCCCAATACATCCAAGTTCCCTCCCAGTACATCCCAATCCCCTCCCAGTACATCCCAGTTCCCTGCCAGTATGTCCCAGTACATCCCAGTTCCCTCCCAGTACATACCAGTTCCCTCCCACTAAATCCCAGTTCCCTCCCAGTTCCCTCCCACTACATCCCAGTTACCTCCCAGTACATACCAGTTCCCTCCCAGTACATCCCAGTACATCCTGGTACATCCCAGTTCCCACCCAGTACATCCTACTACATACCAGTTCCCTCCCAGTTCACTCCCAGTACATCCCATTACTTCACAGTTCCATCCCAGTACATCCCAGTACGTCCCAGTTCCCCTCAGTACATAACACTTCCCTCCCAGTACATCCCAGTTCCCTGCCAGTATGTCCCACTACATCCCAGTTCCCTCCCAGTCCATCCCAGTTCCCTCCCACTAAATCCCAATTCCCAACACTTTCCACCCAGTACATCCCAGTTCCCTCCAAGTACATCCCAGTTCCCTCTAAGTACATCCCAGTACATCCCAGTTCCCTCCCAGTACATCCCAGTTCCCTCTAAGTACATCCCAGTACTTCACAGTTCCCTCCCAGTTCACTCCCAGTTCCCTCCCAGTACATCCCAGTTCCCTCTAAGTACATCCCAATACTTCATAGTTCCCTCCCAGCACGTCCCAGTACGTCCCAGTTCCCCTCAGTACATAACACTTCCCTCCCAGTACATAACAGTACATCCCAGTGTCCTCACAGTACATCCCAGTTCCCTCCCAGTACATCCCAGTTCCCTCCCAGTACATCCCAGTTCCCTCCCTGTTCCTTCCCAGTACATAACAGTTACCTCCCAGTACATCCCAGTAGATCCTGGTACATCCCAAATCCCTGCCAGTTCCACCCGGTACAACCCAGTACAAGCCTGTACATCCTAGTTCCTCCACAGTACATCCCAGGGCATCCCCGCACATTGTAGTGCCTCCCAGAACATCCCAGTTCCCTCCCAGTACTGGGAGGGACCTGGGACGTACTGGGAGGGAACTGGGACGTACTGGGAGGGAACTGGGATGTACTGGGATGTAATGGGACGGAACTGGGATGTATTGGGAGGCACTGGGAAAGAAGTGGTAGTGAACCGGGAGGGAATTGGGATGTACGGGGATGAACTGGTAGGAAACTGGGATGTACTGGCATGGAACGGGGATGTATTGGGATGTACAGGAACGGAACTGGAATGTCCTGCGATGTATTGGGATGTACTGGGAGCGAACTGGGATTTACTGGGATGTACTGGGAGGAAACTGGGATATACTGGGAGGAAACTGGGATATACTGGGAGGAACCTGGGAGGGAAGTGGGTGTCAACTGGGACATTCCAGTTTCCTCCCAGTACATCCCAGTTCCCTACCAGTGCAGCCCAGTACATCCCAGTTCCCTCCCAGTCCGTCCCAATCCCCTCCCAGTACATCCCAGTTCCCTCCCAGTACATCCCAGTTCCCTCCCACTACATCCCAGTACATCCCAGTTCCCTCCCAGTACATACCAGTTCCCTCCCAGTACATCCCAGTTCCCCTCAGTACATCCTACTACATACCAGTTCCCTCCCAGTTCACTCCCAGTACATCCCAGCACTTCACAGTTCCCTCCCAGTACATCCCAGTACGTCCCAGTTCCCCTCAGTACATAACACTTCCCTCCCAGTACATACCAGTACATCCCAGTGTCCTCACAGTACGTCCCAGTTCCCTCCCAGTACATCCCAGTTCCCTACCAGTGCAGCCCAGTACATCCCAGATCCCTCCCAGTACATCCCAGATCTCTCCCAGTCTGTCCCAGTACATCCCAGTTCCCTCACAGTACATCCCAGTTCACACACAGTTCACACACAGTTCACTCCCAGTTCCATTCCAGTACAGCCCAGTACATGCCACTTTCCTCCAAGTAAATCCCAGTTCTCTCCCACTACATCCAAGTTCCCTCCCACTTCCCGATAAGTACATCCCAGTACTTCACAGTTCACTCCCAGTACATCCCAGTTCCCCCTTCGGTACATAACAGTTCCCTCCCAGTACACCCCAGTACATCCCAGTTCCCTCCCAGTATGTCCCACTACATCCCAGTTCCCTCCCAGTCCATCCCAGTTCCCTCCCAGTAAATCCCAATTCCCAACACTTTCCACCCAGTACATCCCAGTTCCCTCCCAGTACATCCCAGTTCCCTCTAAGTACATCCCAGTACATCCCAGTTCCCTCCCAGTACATCCCAGTTCCCTCCCAGTTCACTCCCAGTACACAACAGTTACCTCCCAGTACATCCCAGTACATCCCAGTAGATCCTGGTACATCCCAAATCCCTGCCAGTTCCACCCGGTACAACCCAGTACAAGCCTGTACATCCTAGTTCCTCCACAGTACATCCCAGGGCATCCCCGCACATTGTAGTGCCTCCCAGTACGTCCCAGTTCCCTCCCAGTACTGGGAGGGACCTGGGACGTACTGGGAGGGAACTATGACGTACTGGGAGGTTACTGGGATGTACTGGGATGTAATGGGACGGAACTGGGATGTATTGGGAGGCACTGGGAAAGAAGTGGTAGTGAACCGGGAGGGAATTGGGATGTACGGGGATGAACTGGTAGGAAACTGGGATGTACTGGCATGGAACGGGGATGTATTGGGATGTACACGAACGGAACTGGAATGTACGGCGATGTATTGGGATGTACTGGCAGCGAGCTGGGATTTACTGGGATGTACTGGGAGGAAACTGGGATATACTGGGAGGAAACTGGGATATACTGGGAGGCATTGGGAGGGAAGTGGGTGTCAACTGGGACATTCCAGTTTCCTCCCAGTACATCCCAGTTCCCTACCAGTGCAGCCCAGTACATCCCAGTTCCCTCCCAGTCCGTCCCAATCCCCTCCCAGTACATCCCAGTTCCCTGCCAGTATGTCCCAGTACATCCCAGTTCCCTCCCAGTACATCCCAGTTCCATCCCAGTACATCCCAGTTCCCTCCCAGTTCCCTCCCAGTACATACCAGTTCCCTCCCAGTACATCCCAGTACATCCTGGTACATACCAGTTCCCACCCAGTACATCCTACTACATACCAGTTCCCTCCCAGTTCACTCCCAGCACATCCCCGTACTTCACAGTTCCATCCCAGTACATCCCAGTACGCACCAGTTCCCCTCTGTACATAACACTTCCCTCCCAGTACATACCAGTACATCCCAGTGTCCTCACAGTACGTCCCAGTTCCCTCCCAGTTCCCTCCCACTACATCCCAATACATCCCAGTTCCCTCCCAGTACATCCCAGTTCCCTCCCAGTACATCCCAGTTCCCTCCCACTACATCCCAGTACATCCCAGTTCCCACCCAGTTCACTCCCAGTACATCCCAGTACTTCACAGTTCCCTCCCAGTACGTCCCAGTTCCCCTCAGTACATAACACTTCCCTCCCAGTACATAACAGTACATCCCAGTGTCCTCACAGTACGTCCCAGTTCCCTCCCAGTACATCCCAGTTCCCTACCAGTACATCCCAGTTCCCTCCCTGTTCCTTCCCAGTACATAACAGTTACCTCCCAGTACATCCTAGTAGATCCTGGTACATCCCAAATCCCTGCCAGTTCCACCCGGTACAACCCAGTACAAGCCTGTACATCCTAGTTCCTCCACAGTACATCCCAGGGCATCCCCGCACATTGTAGTGCCTCCCAGTACATCCCAGTTCCCTCCCAGTACATCCCAGGTCCCTCCCAGTACATACCAGTTCCCAACACTTTCCACCCAGTACATCCCAGTTCCCTCCCAGTACATCCCAGTTCCCTCCCAGTACATCCCAGTACTTCACAGTTCCCTCCCATTTCACTCCCAGTTCCCTCCCAGTACATCCCAGTTCCCTCTAAGTACATCCCAGTACTTCATAGTTCTCTCCCAGCACATCCCAGTACGTCCCAGTTCCCCTCAGTACATAACACTTCCCTCCCAGTACATACCAGTACATCCCAGTGTCCTCACAGTACATCCCAGTTCCCTCCCAGTACATCCCAGTTCCCTCCCAGTACATCCCAGTACATAACAGTTACCTCCCAGTACATCCCAGTACATCCCAGTAGATCCTAGGACATTTCAAATCCCTGCCAGTTCCACCCGGTACAACCCAGTACAAGCCTGTACATCCTAGTTCCTCCACAGTACATCCCAGAGGAACCCCGCACATTGTAGTGCCTCCCAGTACATCCCAGTTCCCTCCCAGTACTGGGAGGGACCTGGGACGTACTGGGAGGGAATTGGGACGTACTGGGAGGGAACTGGGATGTACTGGGATGTAATGGGATGGAACTGGGAAAGAAGTGGTAGTGAACCGGGAGGGAATTGGGATGTACGGGGATGAACTGGTAGGAAACTGGGATGTACTGGCATGGAACGGGGATGTATTGGGATGTACAGGAACAGAACTGGAATGTACAGCGATGTATTGGGATGTACTGGCAGCGAGCTGGGATTTATTGGGATGTACTGGGAGGAAACTGGGATATACTGGGAGGAAACTGGGATATACTGGGAGGCATTGGGAGGGAAGTGGGTGTCAACTGGGACATTCCAGTTTCCTCCCAGTACATCCCAGTTCCCTACCAGTGCATCCCAGTCCGTCCCAGTTCCCTCCCAGTCCGTCCCAGTACATCCCAGTTCCCTCCCAGTACATCCTACTACATACCAGTTCCCTCCCAGTTCACTCCCAGTACACAACAGTTACCTCCCAGTACGTCCCAGTTCCCTCCCAGTACGTCCCAGTACATCCCAGTTCCGTCCCAGTTCCCTACCAGTGCGTCCTAGTTCCCTCCCAGTACGTCCCAGTTCCCTCTTAGTCCATTCCAGTTCCCTCCAGTATATTCCAGTACATCCCAGTTCCCTCCAGTACATCTCAGTTCCCTCACAGTTCACACACAGTTCACTCCCAGTTCCATTCCAGTACATCCCAGTACATGCCAGTTCCCTCCCAGTACATACCAGTTCCCTCACAGTTCACACACAGTTCACTCCCAGTTCCATTCCAGTACATCCCAGTACATGCCAGTTCCCTCCCAGTACATCACACTACATCCCAGTTCCCTCCCAGTTCCTGCTAAGTACACCCCAGTACTTCACAGTTCCCTCCCAGCACA